>NW_028270149.1:1603420-1782416 GCF_037043375.1 Chiloscyllium plagiosum
AGCAGCAGGAAGGGAACCTCAGCTTTTAGCTGTAACAGAGAGAGGAATAAGAGCTTCCGCATCCAGCTTCAAGATCCCAGCAACTGCGGAAAGCTAAATCTAAACATCCTGGCTCTGTGGGAGTGAGACCCCACCCATTCAGGCTGCTTCTACTGTTCTAACTAAAAGTTCCAAGGCCTCACAAGCTGTTTATTTTATTGATTTTGAGCAGACTGTTCGATACCTCTGTCTCAACCTTCCTTCACAAAATAACCAGGACCAAATACACCTCTTAAAGCCACAGGTTCATCACAATGTTAGGCCAGATCACATTGAGCATAATATTCCCATGTTACTGATATAGCCAGTTTCAGATATAAAAAAAACTGCCACTAACCATCAACTGGTTAGTAAATGGCCAACTAGTTAAAAAACAATCTATTGTCAAGTAAGAATTAATTTCTTAATTAGTGATCGACTAGTTAACTAATGATTAACATAATATTCTTTGTGGGATGTGGGTGTCACTGTCTGGGTCAGCATTTATTGCCCGTCCCTAGTTGCCCCTTCAGAAGGTGGGGGTGAGCTGCCTTCTTGAATCATTGCAGTCCATGACCTTCAAAGCCCTGAGGGAGGGAATTCCAGGATTTTGACCCAGTGACACTGATGGAATGATTGTATAATTCCAAGTCAGGATGGTGAGCGGATTGATGGGGATCTTGCAGGGGGTGGTGTTCCCATGTATCTGCTGCCCCTGACATTCCAGATGGAAGTGGTCGTGGGTTTGGAAGGTGCTGCCTGAGGATCTTTGGTGAATTTCTGCAGTGCATCTTGTAGATAGTACACACTGCAGCTACTGAGCACCCGTGGTGGAGGGAGTGGGTGTTTGTGGATGTGGTGCCAATCAAGCGGCTGCTTTGTCCTGGATGGTGTCAAGCTTCTTGAGTGTTGTTGGAGCTGCCCCCATCCAGGCAAGTGGGGAGTATTTCATCACACTCCGGAGTTGTGCCTGGGGAGAAAGTGAAAACATGGAACATTCCAGCACAGTACAGGCCCTTCGGCCCTCGATGTTGCACCGACCTGTGGAACCAATCAACTATCTATCCTACACTATTCCATTCTCCTCCATATGTCTGTCCAATGATCATTTAAATTCCCTTAAAGTGGGTGAGGCTACTACTGTTGTAGGCAGTGCGTTCCACGCCCCGACTACTCTCTGAGTAAAGAAATGACCTCTGATATCTGTCCTATATCTATCATCCCTCAATTTAAAGCTATGCCCCCTTGTGCTAGCCATCACCATCCAAGGAAAAAGGCTCTCCCTGTCCACCCTATCTAACCCTCTGATTATTTTATACGTCTCAATTAAGTCACCTCTCAATCTTCTTCTGTCTAACAAGAACAGCCTCATGTCCCTCAGTCTTTCCTCAAAGACCTTCCCTCCATACCAGGCAACATCCTAGTAAATCTCCTCTGAACCCTTTCCAAAGCTTCCACGTCCTTCCTATAATGTGGTGACCAGAACTGTACGCAATACTCCAAATGCGGCCGCACCAGAGCTTTGTACAGCTGCAACATGGTCTCATGGCTCCGAAACTCAGTCCCTCTACCAATAAAAGCTAACACATCGTATGCCTTCTAACAACCCTATCAACCTGGGTGGCAACTTTCACAGATCTACGTACATGGACACCAGGATCTCTCTGCTCATCTACATTACCAAGAATCTTACCATTAGCCCAGTATTTTTTTTTCTCTGTTGCTCCTTCCAAAGTAAACCACATCACACTTTTCCACATTAAACTCCATTTGCCACCTCTCAGCCCAGCTCTGCAGCTTATCTATGTCTCTCTGTAACCTACAACATCCTTCGTCACTATCCACAACTCCACCGACCTTAGTGTCATCCGCAAATTTACTAACCCACCCTTCTATGCCCTCATCCGGGTCGTTTATAAAAAAGACAAACAGCAGTGGACCCAAAACAGATCCTTGCCATTCCCCACGAGTAACTGAACTCCAGGATGAACATTTCCCATCAACCACCACCCTGAGTCTTCTTTCAGCTCGCCAATTTCTGATTGAAACCGCTAAATCACCCTCAATCCCACACCTCCATATTTTGTGTAGTAGCCTACCGTGGGGAACCTTATCAAATACCTCTTACTGAAATAAGACTGCAGATGCTGGAGAGTCAGAGTCAGAGTCAAAAATTATGGTGCTGGAAATAGCACAGCAGCTCAGGCAACATCCAAGGGGCAGGAGAGTCGATGTTTCGGGCATAAGCTCTCTGGGGAGTCAGGAGGTGAGTTACTCGCTGTTGTCCTCCTGGCCTCTGCCCTGCTCTTGTAGCCACTGTGTTTATGTGGTGAGTCCAGTTGAGTTTCTGGCCCATGATAATCCCAGGATGTTGATGGTGGGGGATTCAGTGATGGTATCAATATTGAATGTCAAGGGGCAGTGGTTAGATTCTCAATATGAGGCCAGGATTTCATCTCCACAAGGGCTGTGCAGTGGTCACTCTTACCAAAATTGACATTGAGAGATGCACCTACAGCTGACAGATTGGTAAGGATGAGGTCAAGTATATTTTTCCATCATCTTCTTGGTTCCCTCACCACCTGCCACAGGCCCAGTCTAGCAACTATGTCCTTTAGGACCCTACCAGCTCGATCAGTAGTCCTGCTGCCGAGCCACTCTTGATGGTGGATAGTAAAATGCCCCAACCAGAAATCACTAGGCCCCTGCCACCCTCAGTGCTTCCTTCAAGGGCTATTCAACATGGAGGATTGACGATTCATCAGCTGAGGGAGGATGGTACATGGTAATCAGCAGGGGGTTTCCTGCCCATGTTTAACTGGAGACTGGAGGAACACAGCAAGGCAGGCAGCATCAGGAGGTGGAGAAATCAACATTTCAGGTGTAACCCTTCTTCAGGACTCCTATCTTCCTGAAGAAAGGTTACACCCAAAATGTTGACTTCTCCACCTCCTGATGCTGCCTGCCTTGCAGTGTTCCCCCAGCCTCCTGCCTGTCCCTCCTGATGCTGCCTGCCTTGCTGTGTTCCCCCAGCCCAATGCCTGTCCCTCCTGATGCTGCCTGCCTTGCTGTGTTCCTCCAGCCTCCTGCCTGTCCCTCCTGATGCTGCCTGCCTTGCTGTGTTCCCCCAGCCCACTGCCTGTCCCTCCTGATGCTGCCTGCCTTGCTGTGTTCCCCCAGCCTCCTGCCTGTCCCTCCTGATGCTGCCTGCCTTGCTGTGTTCCTCCAGCCTCCTGCCTGTCCCTCCTGATGCTGCCTGCCTTGCTGTGTTCCCCCAGCCCACTGCCTGTCCCTCCTGATGCTGCCTGCCTTGCTGTGTTCCCCCAGCCTCCTGCCTGTCCCTCCTGATGCTGCCTGCCTTGCTGTGTTCCCCCAACCTCCTGCCTGTCCCTCCTGATGCTCCCTGCCTTGCTGTGTTCCCCCAGCCTCCTGCCTGTCCCTCCTGATGCTGCCTGCCTTGCTGTGTTCCTCCAGCCTCCTGCCTGTCCCTCCTGATGCTGCCTGACTTGTTGTGTTTCCCCAGCCTCCTGCCTGTCTACCTTGGATTCCAGCATCTGCAGTTCTTTTGTCTTTAACTATGTTTAATCTGAAGCCATGAGACTTCATGGGGTCTAGAGTAACTGTTGAGGCCTCCCAGGGCAACTCCCTCGCGACTGTATCCCACTGTGCTACCTGCCTTGCTGTGTCTGTCCTGTCGGTGAGACAGGTCATACCCGGGGATAGTGATGATGGTGTCTAGGACATTGCCTGTAGAGTATGGGTATGAGTGTGTCAGGCTGCTGCTTCACTAGTCTGTGAGACAGCTCTCCCAATTTTGGCACTAGCCCTCAGATGTTTACAGGGTTGACAGGATTGTTTCTGGCACCATCCCTCAGATGTTACAAAGGAGGAGGTCACCAGTTCAGGTGTATGGCAGGAGTCGTTCATCCTGATGGGACAATGTTCTTAAATTGAGGGGCTCTTGCTGTAAACTGTGAGCTTTTGAATCATTGTCAGAGGGATAATGATACCAAATGTGAGTTCAGGACTTTGTTTTCCAGAACACTGAGGATTTATTGGATTTTTTCTGGAAAAATATGAAGGAAAATTTAGCTCATCAACGGAGAAGCCAAGAAACCTAATGCAGTTACACTTTATTTGGAATTACAATTGACCTCAAATATTGGAGGCAATTCAGAAAATCTCTTGCTGTGTTCGGTTTAAAATACACAAGCTGTAAAATATGTTTAATTTCCTTTTTGAGTTGTTTGGGAACAGACTTGGATCACACTGGGCTCAGAACGATGATGCAATGAGACTGAAATTCATTCTCATTCTCAGCTCAGAGCAGAAAGTGACATCTCCTTCCATCGTCACTCAGCTCACCTGCTCATTGCTCACGGTAATCCATCTCACTTCACCATCAGTTTCCAACCCTCAACAGAACTCATGTGTAACCCCAAGTCACATGACCCTGAACCACCTCAGGACAGATAACCAAAGCCTCAGTCACACTGACAGATTTTAGTGAAGACAGAGAGGGAGGAAATGCCAGAGTTCAGGAATCAGACAGAGAAAGGCACGTCCACCAATGGTGGAGATATTGTGGTTGTACCAGAAAGCTAGAGGGATGCAGTCTGGTTGTGGAGTTCCCATATCTTCAGTCATCTGCCCTGTCATCTCCTCATGAGAGAGAGTGAAATGTTGTGAACTAACTGCTTGTATGATGTAGACTGGGATGTTTGGTGCTCTCGGTGGAACATCAGTTGTTGTTGTACTATTATTTAGACAGCTATCCCTCTTCTGTCGGACCACTAGCAGGTCACTGTCTCTCACTTATCATTGCCTTCGTTATGTTCCCCATCACCAATTCTCTGCTGGAAATATTCACTTTCATAAACAAGATTGCTACACCTGCTAATTCCCAATCCGCTGGGACCCTCCCTGACGTCAGTGATTCCTGAAACATCACCACCGATGCATCTACAATCTCCTTCAGAATTCTGGGGTGTAGTCCATCTGGCTTGGGTGACTTATCCACTGTCAGATCTTTCAGCACTTTCTCCTCAATGAGGGACACTCACCTCTGTCCCCGAGGGACACTACACGCACCTCTGCCCCCTGAGGGACAGTACACTCACCTCTGCTCCCTGAGGGACACTACACTCACCTCTGCCCCCTGAGGGACACTACACTCACCTCTGCCCCCTGAGGGACAGTACACTCACCTCTGCTCCCTGACTCTCTTGATGTCCTGGTCTCCCACTGATGAACAGTGCCGATTCAGTTCCTCTGCCATTTCTTTGTTCCCCATTACTATGTCTCCAGCCTCAGTTGCCAGCTACCCCATGTCCACTCTTGACTCTTACCTTTTGAGGTATCTAAATGACTCTTGCAATCTTTGATATGATGTTAAAAATCACACAACACCAGATTATAGTTCAACAGGTTTATTTGGAAGCACTAGCTTCCGGAGCGACGCTCCTTCATCAGGTGGTTGTGGAGGACACAATTCTAAGGCACAGAATTTATAGTAAATGTTTACAGTGTGATGTAACTGAAATTATACATTGAAAAATACGTTGATTGTCTGTTGAGTCTTTCATCTGTTCATGTAAAACTCTGTTATCTCACTTTTTAGATTGGAATCAATCTAAACATCATGGCATAGACAGAGAACACAGGGGGCTAACACCTTCAACATATTGTCTAGCTATCACCATTGTTAACAGCTAACCCGAGAATGCAACTTTTAATTAAGAAAAGGTTTTGTGATTTACACATGAAAGAAGTGAAACTATCATGGTATTCAAACAGATGAAAGACTCAACAGACCATCGAGTTATTTTTCAATGGATAATTTCAGTTACATCACACTGCTATAAATTCTTTGCTATAAATTCTGTGCCTTAGAATTGTGCCCTTCACAACCACCTGATGAAGGAGCGTCGCTCCGGAAGCTAGTGTGTTTCCAATTAAACCTGTTGGACTATAACCTGGTGTTGTGTGATTTTTGACTTTGTACAGCCCAGTCCAACACCGGCAGTTCCAAATTTTGATATGATGAGCTAACTTACTCTCATATTTCATCTCCTTTCGCCTCCCCCTCCCCACCTCCCCCCGCCCCCCCCACCCCCACCTCCCCCCCCCCCCCCCCCACCTCTTCCTGCCTTATTGCTTCTTTAGTTATCCTCTGCTGGTTTTTAAAGATTTCCCAGTCCTCTACCTTCCCACTGATCTACACCAGTGTATGTTTTTCCTTTTTACTTCCATGCTGGCCCTGCCTTCCCTTGTCAGCCTGGTCCACCTCTCCGTATGGCTCTGCTCCTGGTGCTGATGTCCAGCACAATGCTCTTGTCTGAATACAGAGTTGGACTATACTCACACAGCCCCAGCTGTGTCTGCCCAAATCACACCTCCCCTCCTCTGTCACTTGTCAAACAATGATAAAAAGTTTAAAGAAGTTACAAGTTCATGATTAAAACAGGAGAAAGGTACAAGAGATTCCTGTATCAGGGTCAGTGACAACGACAGCAGGAATTTCAGTTAGAGTCTCTGACAATCAGCTATGATGTTAATGACTCTTTGTGTTACAAAACCAAACGGAAAGCTCTGAATGGACAGTTAATCTTTCAGAATAGCGAAGCAGTCTATCTCCTCCACCCATCCCTGCTGTTCTCGCTGCTCACAATGTGCTCTGCTCTACACTGGAAGACAACACACACTGGGTGACCACTTTGCAGAACACCCACGTCTGTCCACAAAAGTGAACTTGAGCTTCCTGTTGCTTACCACTCCAAAGCACAACCATGTTCCCTGGCCAACATTGCTGTCACTGGGGTGGCACGGTGGCTCAGTGGTTAGCACTGCTGTCTCACAGCATCAAGGACACAGATTCGATCCCAGCCTTGGATGACTGAGTGGAGTTTGCACATTCTCCCTGTGTCTGTGTGGGTTTCGTGCGGGTGCTCTGGTTTCCTCCCACAGTCCAAAGACATGCAGGTTAGGCGGATTAGCCACAGGAAATGCAGGGTTACACAGATAGAGTACGTGGGTGCTATGTTCGTTGAAGGGCTAGTGTGGAATTGATGGGCTGAATGGCCTGCTTCCACACTGTAGGGATTCTGTATATCTCAGGCTTACTGCAGTGCTCCAATAGGACAAGCTGGAAGAACAGCTCCTCATTCCCCCTTTGAGACCCTGCAACCTCAGGTTGAGGTCAGTAATTTTCGGGCCTGACCACCTTCGCCCGTGTCCTTTACCTACCCCCACAGCCCAGGCCCTGTCATGCCATGGGCTGCTTCCAGCACAGCCAGCCCACTCTCACCTACTCACTGTCCCCATTAGCAGCTCATCTCCATCCCTGGCTCACCATCAGCCATCCCTTGGTCTAACTCTTGTTCTCTCTCTCTGCACTCCTTCTCTGCCTATCCTTTTTCCAATTCACCCGATATATACTACCTTTTCTGAGGAAGGGTCACTACACCTGAAATGCTAAATCTTTCTCGTTTTACAGATGCAATGAGACCTGTTTAGTTTCTCCAGCAATTTCTGTTCCTATCCTACCTATAACCGTGTTTGTTTACTCTATTTGCAATAACCCTAGCTGTCTATATTTACTCTCCTAAGCCACGGGAGGTTGGCAGGGATTTACAATGAAATTCCTGGCAGTTATAGTCATGTGTCCCTTTTAGTGAATGCCTCCTGGATCAGTGACCGGCAGCAGGAATGTGAACTGCAGTCTGATCCAATCCCTAAGCCTTTCCTACTGAAATACCTAAAATGGTAAAGTGTGTGGAATGGGATTAGAGAGGCTGGGATGGGTTTGTCCAGTTCCTGTATTAATAGCTGCCTTGGCAAGTGGGAGACAATGAGGTAATTCAATGAGTGCCGAGGGTACTCTCATCTCGTCTCGGAAGCAAGAGGGAAGACTTTGCTGAAAGAATGACTTTCCACAGAAGCCCAGGTAGTCTCCTGTTCAATTCAATACAGCGACTGTTTCAGTGGATTTTGTAACAGCTTGATGTAAATGTGTGGAATTGAGTGTGAAGAATGTTTGTCTGTGGGTTTTTTTATTGATGTGGAGGTATTGGACTGGGGTGTACAAAGTTAAAACTCACACAACACCAGGTTATAGTCCAACAGGTTTATTTGGAAGCACTAGCTTTCAGAGCGCTGCTCCTTCATCAGGTGGTTGTTAATGAAACTACCTGAAACCTAGCGCTTCCAAATAAATCTGTTGGACTACAACCTGGTGTTGTGTGAGTTTTAAGTCTTTTTTTATTGGGTTCACTCGGTATTATCGGATATTCAGATCATTCCAAACTCTGCACATTTGAGCTGTCATTTGCATTGTTTCTGCGAGGGACTGTTTTTCTGATGAAGTGGGTTGTGGGGTTTCAAGTACGTTGTCTGACAATGTGGGAGAGACAAGTTTAACTGAGACTTTCATGAGGGGAACTGGATCAATTTCTGAAAAGGAAACATTGACAGGTAAAGGTGGGGTAGTGGGAGTGTTTGACAGGTAAAGGTGAGGTAGTGGGAGTGTTTGACAGGTAAAGGTGAGGTAGTGGGAGTGTTTGACAGGTAAAGGTGAGGTAGTGGGAGTGTTTGAATTGCAGGCGGTTACTGTGGGTACAGTGTGCACTGAATTGTCTGTATCAATTCTGGAACCATTCTCTACATTAATAACTCCGTGTCATGAACTGACCAAGTTAGTGGTGCCAACAAGCATTTGACTCCTTCACCCAACATTCCTAAGAATCTAGTTTGACAGTGTTAACCTGTCAATGCAAGCCAGGCTAGTGTAAGAGCAGCTGAGGGATCTTGCTGTTTTGTCTAATCCAGCAGTATGTGAATGAACATACTGTAGCTCCATTAAACATTGCTATAGTTTGGGTAGTGCAGCAAAGTTCCAAACGAAAGAAACTCTCTGCATAACACCCAGGATCGGAGTTACACTGTAGGCTATACCTTCTCCAGTGAGCAGAGAGAGTATTGCAGTAACCAGCTAGTTTCTCAGAGTGCCAACAGAGCTCTGTACTTTGTATCAATATCAAAGTAATCCCCGGGGAAAACAGAGACAGGAATGTAATGTTTCACCCTGCTCTTAAACTCGAATTGCTATGAAAAGCAGACAGTAAATTTCTTTTTAAAGCACAGTCAAAGCTTCTGTCAGCAGAGAATGCTTGGTCCATTTGCAGCTTCCTGCTGCAAGACCCTCCCACATTCTCCTGCACTCAAACACACATGTGGGGGGGGGGGGGGATAGGGGAGCTGTAAACAGCAGATATTTATGATGGGGGCATTTTAGACAAACAGTGAAACCTCACCGCACCCCCATCTGTCCCAGTGAGTATGTATGAGAGTGTGTCTGTTTGTACATCTATCTGCATGTGCCTGAATGTTAGTCTATACCTGGTGTCTGTGTGTGTGTCTGTGTGAGTGAGTGTACGAGGCTGCCTGCGTGTGTGCATGCACATCTGTGTATGTATCTATGTGTGTGTGTGCCTGAGTCTGTGTGCACAAGGCTGTGCATGTGTCTGCCTGCATGTGTGTATTTCTGTGTGACAGTCTGTTATGTGTCTTAGTGTGCCTGTGTTAGGATGTGCATATGAGAGAGTGTGTCCGTATGAGAATAGTGTCCGTATGTGTGTGTCTATGTTTGAGTGCATGTGTGTAAGTGAGTGTGTCTATGAGAGTGTGTGTGTGAGAGAGTGTGAGACAGTGTGAGATTGAGTGTGTATGAGACAGTGTGTGTATGAGACTGTGCGTGAGTGAGAGACAGTGTGTATGAGAGACAGTGTGTGTATGAGACTGTGAGTGAGACAGTGTGTGTGTGAGAGACAGTGTGTGTATGAGACTGTGTGTGCGCGTGTGTGAGAGTGTGTGAGACGTGTGTATGACACTGTGTGTGTGTGAGACAGTATGTGTATGACACTGTGCGTGCGCGTATGAGACAGTGTGAGACGGTGTGTGTGAGACTGTGTGTGCGTGTGTGTGAGTGTGAGACGGTGTGTGTGAGTGTAAGATGGTGTGTGTGAGACTGTGTGTGTATGTGTGAGAGAGTGTGTGAGACTGTGTGTGTGTGAGACGGTGTGTGTGTGCGTGTGTGAGACTGCGTGTGTGAGACTGTGAGACTGTGTGTGTGATTGTATGTGTGTCTGAGAGTGTGTGTGCGTGACACTGTGTGTGAGTGTGAGACTTCGTGTGAGAGAGTGTGTGTGTGAGAGACTGTGTGTGTGTGAGTGAGCGTGTGTGTGAGAGACTGTGTGTGTGTGAGACTGCGTGTGTGCGTGTGTGAGACTGTGTGAGAGTGTGAGACTGTGTGATTGTATGTGTGTCTGAGAGTGTGTGTGTGAGACTTCGTGTGAGAGAGTGTGTGTGTGAGAGACTGTGTGTGTGTGAGTGAGCGTGTGTGTGAGTGAGTGTGTGTGTGAATGGCTGTATGATTTCCTGTGCCCGTGGGGTGAACAGCCACAATGGGAAGAAGGAGCAGTTGGTTTGTCCTGGTCAAGTGCATGGCCTGACATTGACCCGAACTCAGTTTCATTTGCTAATGATTATCCAAGTGCATGTGGGCCCTGTACCCCCAGAGAGAGTCTGAGAGTGAGGGACGGTATATTGGCAGCTGTTAATGATGTGTGTGTGTGTGTGTGTGTGAGAGAGACTGTGGGTGTGTGTGTGTGTGTGTGAGAGACTGTGTGTGTGTGTGTGTGTGTGAGAGAGACTGTGTGTGTGTCTGAGAGACTGTGTGTGTGTGTGTGAGAGACTGTGTGTGTGTGTGAGAGACTGTGTGTGCGTGTGTGAGTGTGTGTGTGTGTGAGAGAGACTGTGTGTGTGTGTGTGAGAGACTGTGTGTGTGAGAAAGAGACTGTGTGTGTGTGAGTGTGTGTGTGTGTGTTGGTGTGAGAGAGACTGTGTGTGAGTGTGTGTGTGTGAGAGAGACTGTGTGTGAGTGTGTGTGTGTGAGAGAGACTGTGTGAGAGACTGTGTGTGTGTGGGAGTGTGTGTGAGTGTGTGTGAGTGACTGTGTGTGTGTGTGTGTGAGAGACTGTGTGTGTGTGTGAGAGAGAGACTGTGTGTGTGTGTGTGTGAGAGACTGTGTGTGTGTGTGTGAGAGACTGTGTGTGTGAGAGAGAGACTGTGTGTGTGTGTGAGTGTGTGAGTGTGTGTGAGACTGTGTGTGTGTGTTGGTGTGTGAGAGACTGTGTTGTGTGTGTGTGAGTGTGTGTGTGAGAGACTGTGTGTGGGTGTGTGTGGGTGTATGTGTGTGTGAGAGTGTGTGTGAAAGAGACTGTGTGTGTGAGTGTGTGTGTGAGAGACTGTGTGTGTGAGAGACTGTGTGTGTGTGTGTGTGTGAGAGAGACTGTGTGTGTGTGTGAGAGAGACTGTGTGTGTGTGAATGTGTGTGAGAGACTATGTGTGTGTGTGTGTGAGAGAGACTGTGTGTGTGTGTGTGTGAGAGTGTGTGTGAGAGACTGTGTGTGTGTGTGTGAGTGTGTGAACGTGTGGTTAGTGTTATGGAGCTGAATAAACACAGAGGCCAAATTTAATCTGAGAAGTCTTGAGGATAAACACTTTGGGTGGCTCAGTGTTTGTTTAATCTCCGAATAAACTCCGATTTTAATCCAGACGAAACAGGAAATGCTTGTTGTTAAGATTCCTGTAAATGGCCGTGGTTTGGGACCTGAGAACTGAATAAAAAAGTAACTTCTTTAATGTCAAACTCTAGAAATCACCTTGTGTTGCTCCAATCCAGTTTCTGGGAGTGCTAGGAGTCACATCAAGGAAGAAGCTGGGAATGTGTTGGATCGCCCAGGGACTGGATTATTTAAATGTGTCTCAAGATCAAAGTTGTTATCTTCTGCCGTCACATTGCATCACAAAATATTTTACATTTCGATGTTTTTGCATCAGTCTGTGTCTTTTATTGTCACATTCAAACCACCAGCTTCAACTTTAGAAAGAGCAGAGAGCCCACTGCCTGGCCAGCATCGGGACCTCCCTCACCCTACACCCTCCCTCACCCTACCCCTCCCTCCGCCCTACCCCCTTCCTCACCCTACCCCTCCCTCCGCCCTACCCCCTTCCTCACCCTACCCCTCCCTCCGCCCTACCCCCTTCCTCACCCTATCCCTCCCTCCGCCCTACCCTCTCCCACCGCCCTACCCCTCCCTCCGCCCTACCCCCTCCCTCACCCTACCCCTCCCTCACCCTACCCCTCCCTCCGCCCTAACCCCTCCCTCCGCCCTACCCTCTCCCTCCGCCCTAACCCCTCCCTCACCCTACCCCTTCCTCTGGCAGTTCATTCCATACACGTACCACCCTCTGCGTGAAAAAGTTGTTCCTTCGGTCTCTTTTATATCTTTCCCCTCTCACACAAACCCTATGCCCTCTAGTTCTGGACTCCCCCACCCCAGGGAAGAGACCTGGTCTATTTACCCTATCCATGTCTCTCACTGTCCATTTCAGAAATAATTGCCTTTCTCTCCAGCCTCACTTTAAAAATGTCGCTTTCCTCAGTCCCTTGTTCATCCAAGTGATGTCAGAGTATTGTAAGTGTCTGCCTATCTCCAATTCTCTGCCTGTGTGACAGTCTCTGTGTGTCAGTCTCTGCCTGTGTGTCAGTCTCTGTCTGTATGACGGTCTGTCTGTGTGACAGTCTCTGTGTGTCAGTCTCTGTGTGTCAGTCTCTGTGTGTGACAGTCTCTGTGTGTCAGTCTCTGTGTGTCAGTCTCTGTGTGTGACAGTCTCTGCCTGTGTTGGTCTCTGTATGACGGTCTGTCTGTATATCAGTCTCTGCCACCATCCACCATCCACCGCCTCCAACCTCATAGTCCCACAACCCCGCACCGCCCGCTTCTACCTCCTGCCCAAAATCCACAAACCTGACTGCCCCGGCCGACCCATTGTCTCAGCCTGCTCCTGCCCCACCAAACTCATCTCCGCATGCCTCGACACCTACGTTTTGGACACCACCCACGCCCTCCACCTGCTCCACGATTTTCGCTTCCCCGGTCCCCATGGACATCCAGTCCCTTACACCTCCATCCCCCATCACGAAGGCCTCAAAGCCCTCCACTTCTTTCTTTCCCGCCGTACCGACCAGTACCCTTCCACCGACACCCTCCTTCAACTGACTGAACTGGTCCTCACCCTGAACAACTTCTCTTTCCAATCCTCCCACTTCCTCCAAACCAAAGGAGTAGCCATGGGCACCCGCATGGGCCCCAGCTATGCCTGCCTCTTCGTAGGGTATGTGGAACAGTCCATCTTCCGCAACTACACTGGCCCCACCCCCCACCTTTTCCTCAGCTACATCGATGACTGTATCGGCGGCAGCGCCTCGTGCTCCCACGAGGAGGTTGAACAGTTCATCCACTTCACCAACACCTTCCACCCCGACCTCAAATTCACCTGGACCGTCTCAGATTCCTCCCTCCCCTTCCTCGATCTTTCTATTTCTATCTCAGGCGACCGAATCAACACGGACATCTACTACAAACCGACCAACTCCCACAGCTACCTGGACTACACCTCCTCCCACCCTGTCCCCTGTAAAAACGCCATCCCATTCTCCCAATTCCTTCGACTCCGCCGCATCTGCTCCCAGGAGGACCAGTTCCAAATACGTACAACACAGATGGCCTCCTTCTTCAAGGACCGCAATTTCCCCCCCCGACGTGGTCGACAATGTCCTCCACCGCATCTCTTCCACTTCCCGCTCCTCCGCCCTTGAGCCCCGCCCCTCCAACCGCCACCAGGACAGAACCCCACTGGTCCTCACCTACCACCCCACCAATCTCCATGTACAGCGCATCATCCGCCGTCATTTCCGCCACCTCCAAACGGACCCCACCACCAAGGATATATTTCCCTCCCTTCCCCTATCAGCGTTCCGTAAAGACCACTCCCTCTGTGACTCCCTCGTCAGATCCACACCCCCCACCAACCCAACCTCCACTCCCAGCACCTTCCCCTGCAACCGCAGGAGGTGCAAGACTTGCGCCCACACCTCCCCCCTCACCTCCCTCCAAGGCCCCAAAGGAAACTTCCATATCCGCCACAGATTCACCTGCACCTCCACACACATCATCTATTGCATTCTCTGCACCCGATATGGCCTCCTCTATATTGGGGAGACAGGCCGCCTACTTGCGGAGCGTTTCAGAGAACACCTCTGGGACACCCGGACCAACCAACCCAACCACCCTGTGGCTCAACGCTTCAACTCCCCCTCCCACTCCACCAAGGATATGCAGGTCTTTGGACTCCTCCATCGCCAGACCATAGCAACGCGACGGTTGGAGGAAGAGCGCCTCATCTTCCGCCTAGGAACCCTCCAACCACAAGGGATGAACTCAGATTTCTCCAGTTTCCTCATTTCCCCTCCTCCCACCTTGTCTCAGTCAAATCCATCGAATTCAGCACCGCCTTCCTAACCTGCAATCTTCTTCCTGGCCTCTCCGCCCCCACCCCAGTCTGACCTATCACCCTCACCTTGACCTCTTTCCACCTATCACATTTCCGACGCCCCTCCCCCAAGTCCCTCCTCCCTACCTTTTATCTTAGCCTGCTGGACAAACGTTCCTCATTCCTGAAGAAGGGCTCATGCCTGAAACGTCGATTCTCCTGTTCCCTGGATGCTGCCTGACCTGCTGCGCTTTTCCAGCAACACATTTTCAGTCTCTGTGTGTGACAGTCTCTGCGCGTGTGACAGTCTCTGCGTGTGACAGTCTCTGCGTGTGTGTCAGTCTCTGTGTGTCGGTCTCTGTCTGTATGACCGTCTGCCTGTGTGACAGTCTCTGTGTGTGACAGTCTCTGTGTGTGACAGTCTCTGTGTGTGTCAGTCTCTGTGTGTCAGTCTCTGCCTGTGTGACAGTCTCTGTGTGTGACAGTCTCTGTGTGTGACAGTCTCTGTGTGTGATAGTTTCTGTGTGTGTCGGTCTCTGTGTGTCGGTCTCTGTGTGTCGGTCTCTGTGTGTCGGTCTCTGTGTGTCGGTCTCTGCCTGTGTGTCGGTCTCTGTCTGTATGACGGTCTGTCTGTGTGACAGTCTCTGCCTGTGTCAGTCTCTGTGTGTCGGTCTCTGTGTGTCGGTCTCTGTGTGTCGGTCTCTGTGTGTCGGTCTCTGCCTGTGTGTCGGTCTCTGCCTGTGTGTCGGTCTCTGTCTGTATGACGGTCTGTCTGTGTGACAGTCTGTGTGTGTGACAGTCTCTGCCTGTGTCAGTCTCTGTGTGTCGGTCTCTGTGTGTCGGTCTCTGTGTGTCGGTCTCTGTGTGTCGGTCTCTGTGTGACGGTCTCTGTGTGACGGTCTCTGTCTGTGTGACGGTCTCTGTGTGTGACAGTCTCTGTGTGTGACAGTCTCTGTGTGTGACAGTCTCTGTGTGTGACAGTCTCTGTGCGTCGGTCTCTGTGCGTCGGTCTCTGTGTGTCGGTCTCTGTGTGTCGGTCTCTGTGTGTCGGTCTCTGTCTGTGTGTCGGTCTCTGTCTGTGTGACAGTCTCTGTGTGTGACAGTCTCTGCCTGTGTCAGTCTCTGTGTGTCAGTCTCTGTGTGTCGGTCTCTGTGTGTCGGTCTCTGTGTGTCGGTCTCTGTGTGTCGGTCTCTGTGTGTCGGTCTCTGTCTGTGTGTCGGTCTGTGTCTGTGTGTCGGTCTGTCTGTGTGACAGTCTCTGTGTGTGACAGTCTCTGCCTGCGTGTCAGTCTCTGTGTGTCAGTCTCTGTGTGTCCATCTCTGCCTGTGTGTCGGTCTGTGCCTGAGTGTCAGTCTGTGTCCGTGTGTCGGTCTGTGTCTGTGTGTCGGTCTCTGCCTGTGTTACAATCTCTGTGTGTGACAGTCTCTGCCTGTGTCGGTCTCTGCCTGTGTGACAGTCTCTGTGTGTGACAGTCTCTGCCTGTGTGTCGGTCTCTGCCTGTGTGACAGTCTCTGTGTGTGACAGTCTCTGTGTGTGACAGTCTCTGTGTGTGACAGTCTCTGCCTGTGTGACAGTCTCTGCCTGTGTGACAGTCTCTGCCTGTGTGACAGTGTCTGGTATTTCTGTACTCCAATAGGGAGGTTAATTTTGTCTTTTTCAGAACCCTTCAGGATGCAAAAGAACTAACTGCTAAAAATCAAACTGGAGTGAACATTTCCTTCATTTATAAAATCTCAACTTTATCAAAGAAACAAAAGTCGTACAGCACGGAAACGGACTCTTTGGTCCAACCAGTCCATGTCGAACATAATCCCAAACTAATCTAGTCCCTCCTGCCTGCCCCGGGCCCATATCCCTCCAAACCTTTCCTATTCACGTATCCATCCAAATGTCTTTTACACGTTGTAACTGCACCCACAGCCACCACTTCCTCAGGAAGTTCATTCCACACGTGAGCCACCCTCTGGGTAAGAAACGTGTGTCTCATGTCTTTTCAAAATATTTCTCCTTAAAAATGTGTCCCCAGTCTTAAAATCCCCCAACCCCAGGGAACAGACACCTCCCAAAACTGACTGAGCCATCGACAGAGGGAGACAGGGAGAGCAGCAAGACCCCCAGCTCGAAAGGATGTTTCTCTTGAGTTGATAGTTTCCAAACTCAGAAAAACCAAAAACCTCCAGTTTCCAACATATTCACTGTTCCCAGAACGTGTAACATTTGGGGGATTTGCTGTTTCAGGATTAGCCTCTCCAGAGGCTGACTGATCTCCAAATACCACTGTTTACAATTTAATGCAGCTTTTTATAGTTCGCTGGATCGTGCTCAACTTGAGAGAACTCCCCCACCCACCCCCACACTCCCTCCCCCACCCACCCCCACACCCCCGCACTCCCTCCCCCACCCACCCCCGCACTCCCTCCCCCACCCACCCCCACACCCCCACACTCCCTCCCCCACCCACCCCCACACCCCCGCACTCCCTCCCCATCCACCCTCTCTTTCCCTCCCCCACCCACCCCCACACCCCTGCACTCCCTCCCCCAACCACCACCACACCCCCACACTCCCTCCCCCACCCACCCCCACTCCCTCACATTCCCTCCCCCACCCACCCCCACACTCCCTCCCCCACCCATCACCACATCCCCACACTCCATCCCCCACCCACCCCCACATTCTCTCCCCCACCCACCCCCACACCCCCACACTCCCTCTCCCACCCATCACCACATCCCCACACTCCTTCCCCCACCCACCCCCACATTCCCTCCCCCACCCACCACCACACCCCCACACTCCCTCTCCCACCCATCACCACATCCCCACACTCCTTCCCCCACCCACCCCCACATTCCCTCCCCCACCCACCCCCACACCCCCACACTCCCTCTCCCACCCATCACCACATCCCCACACTCCTTCCCCCACCCACCCCCACATTCCCTCCCCCACGCACCCCCTCACACCCACACTCCCTCCCACACTCCCTCCGCCACCCACCCCCACACACCCACACTCCCTCCCACACTCCCTCCCCCACCCACCACCACACCCCACACTCCCTCCCCCACCCACCACCACACCCCCACACTCCCTCCTCCACCCACCACCACACCCCCACACTCCCTCCCCCACCCACCACCACACCCCCCACACTCCCTCCCCCACCCACCACCACACCCCCCACACTCCCTCCCCCACCCACCACCACACCCCCCACACTCCCTCCCCCACCCACCACCACACCCCCCACACTCCCTCCCCCACCCACCACCACACCCCCCACACTCCCTCCCCCACCCACCACCACACCCCCCACACTCCCTCCCCCACCCACCCCCACACCCCCCACACTCCCTCCCCCACCCACCCCCACACCCCCTCCCACACTCCCTCCCCCACCCACCACCACACGCCCACACCCCCTCCCCCACCCACCCCCACTCCCCCACACTCCCTCCCCCACCCACCACCACACCTCCACAGTCCCTCCCCCACCCACCACCACACCCCCACACTCCCTTCCCCACCCACCACCACACCCCCACACTCCCTTCCCCACCCACCCCCACACCCCCTCCCCACCCATCCCCACACCCCCACACTCCCTTCCCCACCCAGCACCACACTCCCTCCCCCACCCACCACCACATCCCCACACTCCCTCCCCCACCCACCCCAACACTCCCTCCCCCACCCACCCCCACACCCCCACACTCCCTCCAACACGCCCACACTCCCTCCCACACCCCCACACTCCCTCCCATACCCGCCACCACACCCCCACACTCCCTCCCATACCCGCCACCACACCCCCACACTCCCTCCAACACCCCCACACTCCCTCCCACACCCACAACACCCCCACACTCCCTCCCACATGCAACACACCACCCACACTCCCTCCCACACCCACCACAACACCCCCACACTCCCTCCCACACCCACCACAACACCCCCACACTCCCTCCTACACCCAGAACCCCCCCCACACTCCCTCCCACACCCACAACACCCCCACACTCTCTACCACCCCCACAACACCCCCCACACTCCCTCCCACACCCACAACACCCCCCACACTCCCTCCCACACCCACAACACCCCCACACTCCCTCCCACACCCACCACACCCCCACACTCCCTCCCACACCCACCACAACACCCCCACACTCTCTACCACCCCCACAACACCCCCCACACTCCCTACCACCCCCACAACACCCCCCACACTCCCTCCCACACCCACAACACCCCCACACTCCCTCCCACACCCACAACACCCCCACACTCCCTCCCACACCCACAACACCCCCACACTCCCTCCCACACCCACAACACCCCCCCACAGTCCCTCCCACACCCAAAAAAACCCCCACACTCCCTCCCACACCCACAACACCCCCCACACTCCCTCCCACACCCACAACACCCCCCACACTCCCTCCCACACCCACAACACCCCCCACACTCCCTCCCACACCCACAACACCCCCCACACTCCCTCCCACACCCACAACACCCCCACACTCCCTCCCACACCCACCACAACACCCCCACACTCTCTACCACCCCCACAACACCCCCCACACTCCCTCCCACACCCACAACACCCCCACACTCCCTCCCACACCCACAACACCCCCCCACAGTCCCTCCCACACCCACAAAACCCCCCACACTCCCTCCCACACCCACAAAACCCCCCACACTCCCTCCCACCCCCACAACACCCCCCACACTCCCTCCCACACCCACAACACCCCCACACTCCCTCCCACACCCACAACACCCCCCCACAGTCCCTCCCACACCCACAAAACCCCCCACACTCCCTCCCACACCCACAAAACCCCCCACACTCCCTCCCACACCCACAACACCCCCCACACTCCCTCCCACACCCACAACACCCCCCACACTCCCTCCCACACCCACAACACCCCCCACACTCCCTCCCACACTCCCTCCCACACCCACAACACCCCCCACACTCCCTCCAACACCCCCCACACTCCCTCCCACACCCCCCACACTCCCTCCCACACCCACAACACCCCCCACACTCCCTCCAACACCCACCACACACCCCCACACTCTCTCTCACTTTGTTTGGTCAGAAAGCCTCTCACTCCCAGGGCCATGCTCACCCTCTCAGTCTGTTTCTCTACACACTCCCCCTCCACCCCACAACCCCTCCCCTCAAACACAACCCCCACTGCCAGTACACCCCAACCCTCACACACGCGGTCTCTCTCTCGGTCTGTCCCAGTGCTAACTGCTCCTTGCCCTTTTCTGACAGATGCCTATTACCGGTTCCCAGAGCGTACGATGAATGAGCGGTTGGACTGTCATTATTGTAAGGAGTCGCTGCATGGCAGCAAATACATTGAGAAGGACAAACTGCACTGCTGTATCAAATGTTACGACAAGTTCATCGCCAACACGTGCTTTGTCTGCAGGAAACCAATAAGCTTTGATTCCAAGGTATGGACCAATCAGGGCCTGGGGATCCGCTGAGGTGGGTGACCCATTGACGAGCAACAGAGATCGAGTGAGCTCCCTATCTCGTCTTCCACTAATTCTGAGAATCCACTCGACAATCTTTCATTCAATCTCACTCGCCCAAAACTGCAAACTTCAATTAGCTCTCTCCTGTGTGGATCCCAAGAAAAGATCCCATGGGATTCCTGGGAGATGTTCAAGGTTGACCAACATCACCAGGTGGATGATCTGGTGATTACCCTATTACCAGGGTTGGATCTTCCTGTGCTCACATTGGCTGGGACACCCTTTAGGGTTTTCAGTCTCTTGTTGTGAAATTCCCAAACCCCACTTTCTCTGTCCTCCCTCGAGCAGGACCATCAGGAATGGGTTTGGGAAATAGACCCCAATAATTAACGTCAGCTTTTAATCTGAATTGTGTTTCCCGTGACCGGAATGGTTTTAATTTCCTCACTCCCCTTTCCACTTCGTGCTTGTCTATTGTCCAAAAGCTCAGTCACTCTGTCACTTCCCCAAAAACCTGATGTTCAATTTAGGATTTAGGAGTTTTTCTCTTTTAGGTTTTTGTTAAATAATCAAAGGGTCCCTGGTGATTTTCTGATTGGGGTGGAGTGGGCGGCCGATCCTAGGTGGAGATAGTTTTGGGTTAGGGTGGGGGTTAGAGGTTAAGGGTTAGGGTCAGGGTCAGGGTGAGGGCTAAGGTGAGGGTTTATGGATAGGGTTAGGGTGAGGGCTACGGTTAGCGGTTAGGAGTCGGGTTTAGGGTTCTGGGTTAAGGTGTGGGTTTAGGTTTAAATTGAGGGTTCAGATTTAGGGTTCGGTTTATGGTTAGGATTATGATTAGGGTGAAGGTGAAGGTTTAGGGCTCGAGTTAGTGTTAGGGTTTAGTCTTATGGTTCAGGTTTAGGGTTCAAGTTTAGTGTTAGGGTTAGGGTTTTTTTTACATTACTTACAGTGTGGAAACAGGCCCTTCGGCCCAACAAGTCCACACTGACCCGCTGAAGTGTAACCCACCATACCCCTACATTTACCCCTTACCTAACACTACGGGCAATTTAACATGGCCAATTCACCTGACCTGCACATCTTTGGACTGTGGGAGGAAACCGGAGCACCCGGAGGAAACCCACGCAGACACGGGGAGAATGTGCAAACTCCTCACAGACAGTCACCTGAGGTGGGAATTGAACCCGGGTCTCAGGCGCTGTGAGGCAGCAGTGCTAACTACTGTGCCACCATGCCGCCCACCGTTATGGCTCAGGTTTAGATTTAGGATGACGGTTTAGGTTTAGGGGTTCGGGTTTAGGCTGAGGGTTGAGGGTGAGGGTTCAGGTTTAGGATGAGGGTTAGGATTAGCGTTTAGGGGTTGGGTTTAGGGTTCTGGGTTAGGTTGTGGGTTTAAGGTTAAGTTGAGGGTTCAGGTTTAGGGTTCGGTTTATGGTTAGGATTATGATTTAGGGTTTAGGGTTAGGAATTGGGTGAGCATTTAGGTTTAGGGTTAAGGGTTAGGAATTAGGTTAGGGTGAGGGTTTAGGTTTAGGGTTAGATTGAAGATTTAGGTTTCAGGTTAGGGTTAGGGTTTCGGGTTAGGGTTAGGGTTAGGGTGAGGGTTGAGGGTTCGAGTTTGGGGTTAGGGTTATGGTGAGGATTTGGGGTTAGGGTTATGGTGAGGATTTAGGGTTAGGGTGACGGTTCTGATTTAGGGTTAGAGTTTGGGTGAGGGTTAAGGGTTAGAGTTTGGGTGAGGGTTAAGGGTTAGAGTTTGGGTGAGGGTTAAGGATTAGGGTGAGAGTTTAGGGTTAGGGTTTGTGTCTAGGGTTCGGGTTAGTGTAAGGGTTCCAGTTCAGGTTTAGGGTAAGGGTTGGGATGAGGGGTTAGGGTTAGGGTTAGGGTTAGGGTTTAGGGTTAGGATGATGATTCCAACGACAATTCCCTGTGAGGATTCTGAGAGGTTGGGAAGTCCCTGCCCAATCACTGGCCTATTACTGTGGTTTGGGGACGGTTCCTGCTGCGTTCTGTCTGTAGCTCCTGACTTGGTAACGGTGGTTTCTTGCTTTAGGAGCTACACCATGGCGATCGTTACTGGCACGAGTCGTGTTTCCGCTGTTTCCACTGCAGCCGCTCCCTCGCCAACGATTCCTTCTGCATCAAGAATGAGCGCATCACGTGCACCAACTGCCTGCCCCGCACTGACAGCTCGACCTGTCACAGCTGCCGGAGACCCATCAAACCAGGTCACAGCCACATCCTCCGCACACTTCACAACGTTACTCACTGACTCACCCTCGTTACTCACTGACTCACCCTCGTTACTCACTGACTCATCCTCGTTACTCACTGACTCACCCTCATTACTAACTCATCCTCGTTACTCACTGACTCACCCTCGTTACTCACTGACTCACCCTCGTTACTCACTGACTCACCCTCGTTACTCACTGACTCACCCTCGTTACTAACACACTCTTGTTACTCACAAACTCAACCTCGTTACTCACTAACTCTCCCCTGGTCACAAACTGTCCCCCATTACTAACTAACTTGCCCCTGGTTACTAACTCTCTACTCATTACTCACTATTAATCTCCCCTGGTTACTCAGTAACTCACTGTTTCTTACTGTGTGTGGTTGGGTGTGGGATTTGGGGTGGGGTGAGGAAGTTGGTGTGTGTGTGGGGAGGTTTGGGGTGGGGGTGTGTGTGTCGGCGGGTGTGTGGCTCGGGGTGGGATGGGGGAGTTGGTGTGTGTGGGAGGGGTTTGGGGTGGGTGTGTGTATGTGTGGGGGGGGGGTTGGGGAGGGGTGGGTGTGTGTTGTGGGGGGGGGGGGGGGGATGGGGGTGTGAGGTTGTTGAGGATGTGCTCAGGAATTGGAGGCCATTCAGGGAATGCCACAATCCATGCAGTGAGCAGCCAGTGAGCTCATGGTGTATCAGGGTGCAGGAGACATAGTCTGAACAGGGATGGTGTTCACACTCTGAGACTGCACTGACGCTCACTGCTGCCCCAAATCCCACTGCTGTTTGTAGGAAATGTGTGGTTCAACCTGCATCATAATCAAAGGCTCATGCCCCCAGAATCTTACCACAGCAAGGCTATTCAGCCTCCAAATCTGTTGCTGGCCCTTTTGAATGATTTATCCAATTAACCGCCCTCCCCTCCTCCAGCTGTGCAGACTTCCCAGTTTGAGAACTTCCTCGTTTGAAAGTTATTGTTGAATGTGTTCCTTCTCAGGCAGCACCACTTGCTGCTCAGCTCCACTACCGCGGATTATCACTGGGGCCATTGCCAGAGTGGCTCCCAATCCAGGATGGGAATTCCCTGGGGATCACGAGGACTCTCTGTGGGATACATGGTGGGAGTTGTGCTGCCAACTCGGTTAAAGATGCACCTGGACCTTTTGATGACAATCTGACTGTGACAGCTGACGATGTGATCCATGGCCCACATTGGGATCTGCTATCCTCACCCTACCTGGCCTACACGTGACTCCAGACCCACAGCAATGGGGCTGACTCTCCCCGAATACCCTCTGAAATGGTGGAGGGAAACCCTCAGGGATAGTGGAGGGAAATTACAAACAGAAAATAAATGTTGGTGCAATTAGCCACGCACTCTCTCCACCCCACCCCCCCACCATTCCCCATCGCCCCCCAAGTGATGAGATAAAATGAAAGCCGGGGATGTGTGGGTGCGTGTGTGGAGGGAGATGTGGGCGATTGTGGGCTGAGGGATAGTGGACAGTTATAATCTTCCCTCTCTCGCTCTCTGTGTAGGGACAAAAAGTTTTGAGTACGGGGGCTCACACTGGCACGAGCGCTGCTTCACCTGCAGCCGCTGCCTGAAGGAGATTGGCACTGCCAGCTTTGTCCCAAAGGGAGACGAGATTTACTGCATCTCCTGCAACGAGAAGAAGTTTTCCAAGCACTGCGTCCACTGCCGAAAGGTGAGAGAGAGAGGGAGGTCTGGTCTGAGCGAATCTCAGACAATGTGCAGACTGACCAGGCAGCGTTCCCATTGTTATAGCATGACAGACACCGGTTACTGTGTTCACATTTCATGTTTTCACACCCCGTAGTGAGCTATTGGGTAACAATGTATGGTGTTACTAAGCTGTGTCAGGTACAGCATCAAATCCCAACAGGGGGAAAGTGACATTGACTATTGGTGTAAATTGGAAGAGATGCATCCCCAACGAATCACAAAATACCACATTTATACAACTGTCCCTTCCGGAGTTACACAATGGTCACTGGACTGGATAAAGAATCTGACAATAACAGAGATTGCACTGGCTGTTGTCAACTCCTACCTACACAGTGAGCCTACAAGGCTGACATGGCCTGGGATAGATTTCAGAAGCCACTGTGCGGGAGCAGGAGGAGAGAGTGGTTCATGTTGTACAGGTCTGGACGGGGTTCATGTTGCATTGCGTTTGTGGGCGGAGACAGAGTTTAACACTAGACTTTGGAAGGAGCAGGTCTGTGCTATGCAGCTTCTAAGAGTTAAAAATTGTGAAAAGGACGCTAGACATTAGAGCGGTTCTTTCTTGCTGTCATCAGCAACAGGACACAAGGAACAGACCGGAACAAAGGGACATTATTCCTTACAGCATGAAAAGATGGTGCTGATGCAGCAAGAACAGTTCATTGTCAATTTTTAATTGCAGACACAGCAGTTAGATTCTGATTGGTCAGGGCATTGCCTTTCTGAAGTGTGTGATGTGTGCCACACAAACCAGATTCTTGGTTTTATGTTTGTAGCTTCTATCACACACAAATACATCATATTACAGGATGATGGTGTTAAATTGGTTTCCAGTATAACTCATCACAGTCTGGATTATTTAGTAAATGCTGTCTAATAAGCAGTATCTATCTAATGATGGACATACTTTTCTGAGGTTTGCAAATATGAGCTGTCAGTCAGTCATTGGACGAGATGGCCAATGTATTTGGCATCACACAGGCACTGAAACTCACAGATCACATTTCTATTTGTGCGGGAGGCAAAACATCTTTATGGCTGGACAGCAGCAGTGAGTTAAATTACAGAGAGACTGGGTTGATTTCTGTTGTCAGGGTGAGGGAGTGAATTGGTCATGAGAGATCAGAGCTGGAGCCAGTTGGTTGCTCCCCTACACATTTCAGAAACCTCTACATGACCAATGTTTGAGAGAAGTGATGTCCACCCTACAGGCCTCAACAATCCACGACCATTAATGTCCCCTTTGGACAGAAGCTAGAATTCTGCTTCCCCCTGGTGGGCAGCTGTGGAAGCGTTTGAATCTCTTAGCTCTTCAACAACATACTGAAAGCTAGCGCTTCCAAATAAAACTGTTGGATTATAACCTGGTGTTGTGTGATTTTTAACTTTGTCCATCCCAGTCCAACACCGGAACCTCCTCATCTTACTGAAAACCAGAAGCCATATGTTAATCTGAAGCAAACCGTAACTCACATTTAATTTCATAATGTCAATGGCCATTAATCATGGCTACGGTCATGTAATGTCTCATCTCCTTTGCCTGACTAGGTGAGAGATGCATTTGCTGAATTGTTTCCCCTCCAAACATCCAAAGGTTTGAATCGACTTTCTTGTCTCTGCCAGGAATTTGTGATTACCCTGTGTAGTGTCTGTTTGGAGATACACAACCACCTTGTGTTTGCACCATCACCATCTTTACCCAGCTTCCTTCACAGGAGCATCAGTAAGATCTGACACTGAAGCAGAACAACATGTTCACACTGATTTACTCAAGGAAGAAAGGAAGCAGAAAAGTTTGGAACAGAAAGTAGGCCATTCAGCCCCTCAAGCCTGCTCCACACGATCCTGGCTGATTTTTAACCTCAATGTCTTCTTCCCACGTCTTCTGTCTAATCACAGATTTCATTAATGTTCAGAAATCTACTGCATCTGCCTTGAATCCACCCACAGCTTCTGGGATAGAGGATTCCAAAGATTCATCACTGAGGGAAGATGTCACTTCTCATCTCTGTCCTCGGGATTCTGAAGTGGTGACACTCCTTCCCAGACTCTGAAACCATCAGACCAGCACCCACCCTCACAATTAACAATGAACAGTTTTGCTTTTGAAACAGATCACATCACTTTGATTGTAACAAATTTAAAAAGCATTACACACACGGCATCAACGTTTTCCATTGGAGTGTCAAAGTATTTTCACAATGGGAAGGGTTGATGTTTACAGTTTGAAGCAGGCTGTTTGAGGTACAAACACTAATAGAAGATGACGTTAGGCCCATCGAGACAGTGATGTGATGATGGAATGATTGAAACAGAGATGCTGAAGAGGTCAGGAGCAGCAGTGATCCTGGGTAAAGGGGGGGATTTGGAGTTAGGGATGAGTAAGGCCATAACAGACCGAACCTACCTGTGAATCTGTTCCTATCGGATTTACCTATTGGCTGTTGTGGTGCTCCTTTGGCTGATGTTACTACTGTCTGAAGCTGTGAACTGTCTGATGTGTTTCAGGCCATCACCAGTGGAGGACTGACCTATCGTGATGAGCCTTGGCATACGGAATGCTTTGTGTGTAAGACATGTCGCAAACAGCTGGGTGGACAGCGTTTCACTGCCAATGAGAACTTTCTCTACTGTGCCGACTGCTACAGTAACTTCATTGCCAAGAAGTGTGGTGTTTGTCACAAGCCTGTGACTGGTGAGTTACTGCATCTTGCCACTACTTTTTAAGCCACATTATAAAATAAGAGATGGATTTGTCTAATGGTGCCAGTATTCACCTTAGTGACTCCATCCCTTACCTGACCAACCTTCTTTCATACCCTGTGCATCCTCGCAATCCACTGCTAGCCCCCAGCATCCCACTGAAATCTGAAGCAGCCTTTCATGTGATTGGGTCATCTACATTATTCATCCCCCATTGCACCGCATCCTTCGACAGAAAGCAAACATCCTCCAACACTGGAAACACTCAGCAGGTCTGGCAATGGAACACGGAAGAGTAATACTGAACATAAAGCATTAACTCTCAAGTTCTTACAAGTAGTAACAGAATCATAGGCAGAGGTCTTCAGCATTGAAACAGGCCCTTCATCCATGCCACCCAATTTTCACAACTAATCTAGTCCCATTTCTGTGTGCTTGGTCCATATTTATCCCATCCATGTACCTGTCCAGCTGTTTCTTAAATTACAAAATTGTACTTGCCTCCACCACTACCTCTGGCATCCCTCATCCTGACTCTCACCACCCTCTGTGTGAAAAAATTGCCCCTCTGGACCGTTTTGAATTTCTCCTTAAACCTATGCCGTCTAGTTTTAGATCTCCTAAGCAGAGGGAAAAGCTGTCAGCTATCTACCTTGTCCATGCCTCTCATGATTTTATAAACCTTTATAAGGTCACCCTTTAGTCTCCTACGCTCCAAGGAAAAAAGTTCCAGTCTATCCAACCTCTCACTATAACTCAAAACTTCCAATCCAGCTGGCATCCTAGTAAATCTTTTCTGCATTCTTTCCAGTTTAATAACATCCCTTCTATAGTAGGGGAGTACTCCAAACGTAGCTTCACCAACATCTAGTTCAGCTGCAACAAGGTGTTCCAACTCCGATACTCAACGCTCTGACTGATGAAAACAAGCATGTTGAAAGCCTTCTTCACCGCTCTGTCTACCTGTGACCCCACTTTCAAGGATCTATGAATCTGTACCCCTAGATCTCTTTGTTCTGTAACACTCCCCAAGACCCTACACCACTGACTGTGTAAGTCGTGCCTTGGTTTGCTTTCCCAAAATGCAACACATTGCACGCATCAAAATTAAACTCCACCTGCCATTCCTCAGCCCACTGAGCCAGTTGATCAAGATCTCGCTGTATTCCCAGGTAACCTTCTTCACTGTCGACTCTACCACCAACCTTGGTGTCATCCGCATACTTACTAACCACACATCCAAGTTCTCATCCAAATCATTTATATAAGTGACAAATAACAACGGACCCAGCACCAATTCCTGCGAGTCACCGCTGGTCACAGGCCTCCAAATCTGAAATACAACCCAACATCACTACTCCCTTACCTTCTACCATCAAGCCAATTTTGTATCCAGTTGGCTTGGTCTCCCTGGATCCTTACTCAACAACTCAGTACCTTGTCAAAGGCCTTGCCAAAGTCCATGTAGACAACATCCACTGCACTGTCCTCAATTACTTTCTCAGTCACCCCTTCAGAAAATTTAATCAAATTCATGAGACATGATTTCTCACATACATAGCCCGCTGGCTATCCCAAATGGATCCTTGTCTCTCCAAATGTCTGTAGATCCTGTTCTAGAAAACCCTCCTCTAACAACTTACCCACCACAGATATTAGGCTCACCAGTCTGTAGTTCCCAGGCATTTCCCTGTAGACCTTCTTAAATAATGGCACATTAGTCACCCACCAACCTTCGGGCACTTCAGCCAAGCTGAGATAATACAAATATCTCAGCAAGGGGCCCTGCAATTTCCTCCCTAGCCTTCCGCAAAGTCCCGGGATACACTTCTTCAGGTCCTGGGGATTGATCCACCTTACTGCATTTTAAGATTTCCAGCACCTCCTCTTCTATAATGTGGACTCTCTTCAAAACATTACTATTTATTTCCCCAAGCTCCTTAGCATCCATACCTTCCTTGATGGTAAACACTGATCAGAACTATTCATTCAGGATCTTACCCATCTCTTGTGGCTCCACACGTATATGACTTTGTTAATCTTTAAGAGGCCAATGCTCTCCCTCAATAGATGATTGATTGATTAACAGGAAGCAAAGAGTGGGGATAAATTAGTGCTATTCTGGTTGGTAATCTAACTAGTGGTATGCCTCAGGGATCAGGTTCACAATTTATATAGATGATTTGGAGTTGGGGACCATGTATAGTGTGTCAAAGTTTGCAGATGACACTAAAGATGAGTGGGAGTGCAAAATTTGCAGAGGACTGTGAAGTGTTGCAGGGGAACATAGATAGTGAGTGGTGAAAGGTCTGGTGGATGGAATACAATGCTCATAAATGTGAAATCAAACATTTTGGTGAGCATAATCGTAAACAAAGATTTATTATGTGAATGGTAAAAAAAATTGCAACATGCTGCAATGCAGAGGGACCTGGGTGTCTTTGTGCATGAATCACAGAAGGTCGGTTTGCAGGTGCAACAGGTAATTAGGAAGGCAAATGGAATTTTGTCCTTCATTGCTAAAGGAATTGAGTTTAAAAGCAGGGAGGTTATGTCGCAGTTATATAAAGGTGCTGGTGAGACCACACCTGGAGTACTGCGTGCAGATTTGGTCTTCTTACATGAGAAAGGATATACTGGCACTGGAGGGGGTGCAGAGGAGGTTCACCAGATTGATTCCAGAGTTGAGGGGGTTGGCCTATGAGGAGAGGCTGAGTAGACTGGGATTATATTCATTGGAATTTAGGAGAAGCATAAAATTATGAAGGGAATCGATAAGATAGAAGTATAGAGGATGTTTCCACTGGCGGGTGAGGACAAGAGGACATAGCCTCAAAAATGGGGGAAAAGGACCTACACCATCAGGAGGGTTGTGAATCTGTGGAATTCCCTGCCCAGAAAGTAGTAGCTACTTCAGTAAATGTTTTTAAAGCTGGGTTAGGTATTTGTTTGAATAAAATTAAAGGATACGGTGAGAGCGAGGGTAAGTGGGGCTGAGGCCATGAAAGGATCAGCAATGATTGTATAGAATGGTGAAACAGGCTCGAATGGCCAGACAGCCTACTCCTGCTCAGAGCTCTTACTCTTTTCCTCTTCAAGCACTTATGAATCTCTTTGGATTCTCCTTTACCTTACCTGCCAAAGTCATCTCTATCCCCTTTAAACCCTCCTGATTTCTCTCAAGTGTACTCCAACACCCTCTATACTCAAGGACTTTGCTTGATACCAGCTGCCTATATATAACACATGCTCCTCCTCTACCTTGACCACAGCCTCAATAACTCTAATCATCCAGGATTCCCTACCCTACCTACCTCACCATCCACTCTCACAGGAAAATTTTGGCCAAGCCCTCATTAACTCACTTTTGGAAGCCTCCCACTTAGCAGATGTCCCATTGCCTGTGAACAACCTCTCCCCAAACAACTTTTAAAAGTTCCTGTCTAAGCCCATCTAAGACACTGCCTGAATTTAGAATTTTAACTGTGGACTAGACCTATCATTTTCCATAGCTACTTTAGAAACATTGGAACCATAGTTACTGGCCCCAAAGTGCTCCCCCACTAACATTTCTGTCACTTGCCCTGCCTTATTTCTCAAGAGGATGTCACGTTTTGCCCCTTCTCTAGTAGGGCTACCTCATGAACACAATTAACACGTTTCCATCCAAGCCCTTAACACTATGGTGGACCCAGTGGATGTTGGAGAAGTTAAAATCCCGTACTATCACAACCCTATCATTCTTGCAGTTATCTGCAATTCACTACATTGTTTCCCCACAATCTGCTGCTGACTACTGGGGGCCTATAGTACAATGCTATCAAACTGATCTACCCCTTTTTATTTCTTAGCTCTATATGCGCTGGAGATAAAAGAGGACCAGTGGATGTATTGTATTTACATTTCCAGAAGACATGTGATACAATGTCATAGAACATAGAACAATACAGCACAGAACAGGCCCTTCGGCCCACGATGTTGTGCCGAACATTTGTCCTAGCTTAAGCACCTATCCATGTACCTATCCAATTGCCACTTAAAGGTCACCAAAGATTCTGACTCTACCACTCCCACAGGCAGCGCATTCCATGCCCCCACCACTCTCTGGGTAAAGAACCCACCCCTGACATCTCCCCTATACCTTCCACCCTTCACCTTAAATTTATGTCCCCTTGTAACACTCTGTTGTATCCGGGGAAAAAGTTTCTGACTGTCTACTCTATCTATTCCTCTGATCATCTTATAAACCTCTATCAAGTCACCCCTCATCCTTCGCCGTTCCAATGAGAAAAGGCCTAGCACTCTCAACCTATCCTCGTACGACCTATTCTCCATTCCAGGCAACATCCTGGTAAATCTTCTCTGCACCCTCTCCAAAGCTTCCACATCTTTCCTGAAGTGAGGCGACCAGAACTGCACACAGTACTCCAAATGTGGCCTAACCAAAGTCCTGTACAGTTGCAACATCACTTCACGACTCTTGAATTCAATCCCTCTGCTAATGAACGCTAATACACCATAGGCCTTCTTACAAGCTCTATCCACCTGAGTGGCAACTTTCAAAGACCTATGAACATAGACCCCAAGATCCCTCTGTTCCTCCACCACACTAAGAACCCTACCGTTAACCCTGTATTCCGCATTCTTATTTGTCTTTCCAAAATGGACAACCTCACACTTGGCAGGGTTGAACTCCATCTGCCACTCCTCAGCCCAGCTCTGCATCATATCCAAGTCCCTTTGCAGCCGACAACAGCCCTCCTCACTATCCACAACTCCACCAATCTTCGTATCATCTGCAAATTTACTGACCCACCCTTCGACTCCCTCATCCAAGTCATTAATAAAAATTACGAACAGCAGAGGACCCAGAACTGATCCCTGCGGAACTCCACTTGTAACTGGGCTCCAGGCTGAATATTTACCATCTATCACCACTCTCTGACTTCGACCGGTTAGCCAGTTTTCTATCCACTTGGCCAAATTTCCCTCTATCCCATGCCTCCTGACTTTCCGCATAAGCCTACCATGGGGAACCTTATCAAATGCCTTACTAAAATCCATGTACACTACATCCACTGCTCTACCCTCATCCACATGCTTGGTCACCTCCTCAAAGAATTCAATCAGACTGTAAGAGACCGACCCTTCACAAATCCGTGCTGGCTGTCCCTAATCAAGCAGTGCCTTTCTAGATACTCATAAATCCTATCCCTCAGTACCCTTTCCATTACTTTACCTACCACCGAAGTAAGACTAACTGGCCAACACATCTTCCTTCCTAACATGTATCTCCTCTAGCTTACCAGTCCGTTTCACACTCACCTCTTCAACAATACAGTTCCTCTCATTCGTAAAGTACTCATTCAAGACCTCTCCTATCGCTTCCGACTCAATGCACAGTCTCCCACTACTGTCCTTGATTGGACCTACCCTCGTTCTTGTCATTCTCATGTTTCTCACATACGCATAAAATGCCTTTGGCGGATAGGATCAAGGATAACCCAAAGATTTTTCATGCCCTCTCTTGGCTCTCCTAATCCCTTTCTTCAGGTCCCTTCTGGCTATCCTGTATCCCTCCACTGCTCTGTCTGAACCCTGTTTCCTCAACCTTATGTAAGCCTCCTTCTTCCTCTTTACAAGACATTCAACCTCCCTCGTCAACCAAGGTTCCCTCACACGACCATTTCTTTCCTGTCTGACCAGTACATACATATCAAGGACACGTCGTATCTGTTCCTTGAAAAAGTTCCACATTTCCACGGCATCCTTCCCCGACAGCCTATGCTCCCAAAGGTTATCATGTCAAAGGTTATTATGGAAAATAAAATCTGTGTGTCAGAGGGGTAACACATGGGCATGGATAGAATATTGTTTTCTCCTTTATCCAACTCCCTCTCTCCCATTAGTTAACCAACCCCTGTATCCATACGAGTGCACTATCCAAAACCCATCGTGCTCTTGTTTATGAAGTAGCTTGATGTGTGGCATCTTATCAAACGCCTTCTGAGAATCCAAATATATTACACTCCCTGCTGCTTCCATATCTATCCTCCTTGTTACCTGCTCAGGGAATTAGAGTAAATTTGTCAGTCATAATCCCCTCTTCATGAAGCCATGCTTGATTATATATCTGAATGCCCTATTTATGTCCTTCAAATAGATTATAACAAAAGCTACCGGTTTTTGACTCCTTCCCTTTTTAAATAAAGTTGTTTCATTGGCTGTTTTCCAATCCTCTTGGACTTTTTCAGAATCTAAGGAGACCTGGAAGATTCCTGCCAGTGTATTCACCATCTCTGTAGCTACCTTTTCATGCTGCAACTATACAAAACGCTGGTGCAGCTGCACTTTTGGAATATTGTGTACAGTTCTGGTCGCCCCATTACAGGAAGGATGTGGAAGCATCAGAAAGGTGCAGAGGAGATTTACCAGGATGTTGCCTGGTCTGGAGGGAAGGTCTTATGAGGAAAGGCTGAGGGACTTGGGTCTGTTCTCACTGGAAAGAAGGCGGCTAAGGGGGGGATTTAATAGAGACGTACAAGATGATCAGAGGATTAGATAGGGTAGACAGTGAAAGACTTTTTCCTAGGATGATGACGTCAGCTTGTACAAGAGGGCATAACTACAAATTGAGGGGTGATAGATTTAAGACAGATGTCAGAGGCAATTTTTTTTACACAGAGTGGTAAGGGCATGGAATGCCCTACCTGCTAATGTAGTCAACTCAGCCACATTAGCAAGATTTAAATAATCCTTAGATAAGCACATGGATGATGATGGGACAGTGTAGGGGGACGAGCTGAGAATAGTTCACAGGTCGGCACAACATCGAGGGCTGAATGGCCTGTTCTGTGCTGTATTGTTCTATGTTCTAAGTCAGAGTAAGTAATAAGTGGACCTTTGTTCAGGCTGGCAGGGTGTCATGAGCGGTGTGCCACAGGGTCCAGTGCGGGGGCCTTAGCTGTTTACAATGTATCTAAACAATTCAGAGGAAGGGATAATAGGAGCTAAATTTGATAAGACAAGGACAGGTAGGAGAGTGTGAGAGAAGAGGACATGAAGAACCTACAAAGGGACAGAGATAGGTTAAGGGAGTGGGTAAAGATCTGACAAATGGAAGACAAGGTAGTAAAGTGTGAAATGGTCCATTTTGGAATAAAGAATAAAAAATAAGCAAATTATCAAAATGTGAAGAATTGAAGAGCTCTAATGATGCAGAGAGATCTGGGTGTCCTTGAGCATGAATCACAGAATGTCAGTAAGCGTTGCAAGAGTAGAAAGATCATGCTTCAGGTATATAGGGAATTGGTGAGACCATATCTGGACAGTAGTGGTCACTGTACTTACAGAAGGATGTTAACATGCTGGAAACAGATCAGAGATGGTTTATGGTCTATGACCTGGAATGAACAGATTGCCATATGAGGAAAGGCTGGACAGGCTAGACCTGCATCCTCTAGAGTTTAGAAGATCAGAGGTGACTTAACTGTAACAAAAATCCTCAGGAGACTTGACCAGGTGGATGTTTAAAAGGTGCTTCCCCTCTTCTAGGAGAATCTAGAATTAGGAATCATAGTTTAAAATCAGGACGTGCCCATTTAAAACAGAAACGAGGAAACACCTTTCTCTTAAAGTTTGAGAGTTCTTGAAATTCCCTTCCTCAAAAGGCAGTGGATGCAGAATACTAATATTTTTAAGGCAGAGGGAGATGAGTCTCAATGGCTAAGAGGGATGAAAGATTATCGGGGATAGCAGTGTTTGCAGGAACGTAGAGTTGATGTTAAAATCAGATGAGTCAAGATCTTCTTATATACCAGGCTTAAAGGAGTGATTGGCCTACTTTGCCTTGTGTGCATATTGTTTCAATGCTCCAACTATACACCGTGTGTGATATTGTTTTCATTTGTTGCTGCCCTGTTCCTAGGGTTTGGAGGGGCTGAGGTTGTAACCTATGAAGATCGTCAGTGGCACAGCAACTGCTTCAAGTGCAAGAAGTGTTACAGTTCCCTGATCAACAAGCGTTTTGTTACCCACAACAGGGATGTGTACTGCCCTGACTGCGCAAAGTCCCTGTAAATCCTGGATCATACCACACAGCAACGGGAAACACTTCAATGGTACTCACTGATCAAATCCATTACCCTGTTTTCCCAGAGCTTTAAAAAGTAACCAAATGCTTTTAAGGCAGTACAATAGCATTTGCTTGCAATTATTTCAGAAGTTTGATAATATGACAGCAGTATTTCCTGCAATGCTAAATATTAACCTAAAGCATGCAAAATAGCTAAAGGTTTAAAAAACAATTCTTCAGTTAAAGTTTAATTCAAATGCCTGCAATAATAGTGACTTAGAGATGAGCTTCTTAAAAGAGTAAAAATAAATAAATGCTGGAATGATATTTAAACTCATTTATAATGCTATTTACTCGGTATTACTGTTGTATTTGACTGCATGCATTGCTCACCCAGGGGTCTTGTCACTTCAGGGATCGGTTCTTTAATGCAATGAAATGTACTCTTCAAATTTAAATCCATTTTCATCCCGTAGAACATAAGCAGGATGCTGTTCTGTGGAAGTATGATTGCTTTGAGACACATTTTTGGTATATGATTTGGATCATACACAAGTTGAGCTGTATGAGATTTCTATGTGGATACTAAAATCTTTTCCAACAGTGATACCAAACAATTTAGACAGCAGATTGCTTTTGTCACCAGCCTTACAACAATTGATGTTTTAAACACAACTGTGCAGGTGTGAATTTTCTTATTTCTATTCCAGTCAATAGACCTTTGTTCAGTACGTTCAGGATTTGTTTGCACACTAATGATAGTTAGACTCCAATTTACTGTTGCTTTTGCAATGACTAATTGTATTTGCCATGTTGAAAATGTGTAATGGAATAATGTGACCTCATAGCATGCGAGGTCATCATCCCATTCAGTATCTGGATGATCAATGGATTACTTGCAGCATGATGACACTGTACCATAATAAAATACTTTCAAACCTCCAGACAGCTATGTGCTTTTTGGAATCAGGTAACTGGTTTTCCAGTTCAGAATGAGCAGAGATGGGCACTATCTGCTTTTCTCACCAAAGTTACATGAAGATAAACACACATCAAACTGACTTCCATGTTTCTGAGGACACTGATTATCAGAGGATCCAATGAAGGACGGGGGGGGGGGGGCGAGGGGAGATGATGGGAAAAAAAAATTTAGTCATGCTTTAGCTCTGGCCTGGCATGGAATGAATGGGGCAGGACACAATTCCACTGGAATTCTGAAAATGTAACTGGAAAAACACCGGAGACTGGTCGGGCTTCAGTGAGAAAGCTAGGATCTTTAACTAAATCAGAAAGATCTATCAAAGGGCTAGCATGGACACAATAGGCCAAACAGTCACTTTCTGCGCTGCATGATTCACAAATACTCAGTGCATAGATTATATTAAACTTACAGAAAGAGCCATTACATCAAACCAGTTGGTATCACTGTTTTTGCTCCACACAAACCTCTTTTCTATACTTCATCTCACCCAATCAGCATGTACTTCTAGTCTTTTTTTCCCCTCATTTAACTTTTCCTCAAATGGACCAATACCTGTTAAGACAACATAAAGAATAGAATCAAAAGACAGGCCATTCAGAGTATTGCACTATTCAGTTTCACATTCTCACCACTCTCGGGGAAAAGAGGGTTTTCCCATAGGATTTATGGCACACATTGCTGACTGCTGACACCTCTTTCAAAGATGAGCCTCTTGCTCACATATACCCATCAGTCCCACTGCTAGTGTTACCCTTGGCCTGAATGATAGAGATTAAGTTCAGCCATGCTCACCCCTCACTATCTTACATAGAAGGAGACTCTCTGTCAACATCTCCAAAGGAAAAGAAAACTGAATACTGATCAAAGGAAAGCTGTGAAGAGTAAAATTAAACAGTAAGCCATTTCCATTTTTTATTTTGTAAAATTGATTGAAGTGATACACAGATTCTGCTATTTACATACAACTGTCAACAGAGCATTGAACAAGAGTAATGTGCAGAGCCAGAGGGAACTTTAGTTGGCGATTGTCATTTTATTGCAAAGATTTCAAGGTAACTATCTTACAAAAATACAGTCAATGGTTAACCTAAGGCACTGCTCTAGTCTAACTCAATGCTGCATGTAGTAAGCTTGACCATTTTCAGCATTTGATACAGACTAGAAGATTCTGATATCTAAAACTTATACAGAGGGAAAGATTGACAATGCTCGGCTAGGAAACAAACTAATGCAATTGTAATGATTAGTTTAAACAAAGAAAAAAAAACAGCCATTTAAGTAATAGCTTCCCTTTAAGAGGAGTGGACATGGCTTAGCAAGTATTCATTGTTGGCCCCGTGGATGAGGTTAACAGGGAACAGTAACATAACTTAGATCAAGAGGCAATACTTAATAAATGTAACAGATGAGGAAAGTGCAGCTAAAAGAATGCAGCTTCCTATGTAGGGTAGCAGCTATTTAAATTCATAAGCTAAGGAAACGTACAGTTTCATTTCAGGTTTATACATGCAGAGTATGGACGGGATATGAATTAGCAAGTTCAAGGCCACAGTGAAAAGGTGGTTTAAACTTGATGGATGGTGTTGGGATAATCCTTAATGATACAACCCCTAATACAGAAAGAACAATTAACAAAAGCTGTTCATTAAGAAATGGTTTTGTGGCCCAATACTGTCTGTATGTACAATAATACTTAGATTTATATGAAAAACTTAAATATATTAAGCAAAGAAAACATATGTTTAAATGAGTCAAATACATGTAAATATTAAGTTGCTACCTACAAATACTTGAGTTTATCAACTGAAGCCATTTCATTTTTAATGTACGTTAGTAGTGCAGGCTTATTTGAAAATACAGTATCCTAGAAAGTTTGACAGAACAGGAGTATGTTTAAATAACATTAGCTCACAATTTGGTTTCCTATTTCGGTACACGTAACTCAAATTTTGTAAAGAAACACCAACTAATATTTTCATATTAGAAAGCCTAAACATCTCTCACCCACCTAGCATACTTCTTAAAAACTAGCCTCTCCTACACCATTAACTCTTTGTCCTAATACAATGTTCATGGAGTTAAATCTAAAAGATCCAGACATAGCAAAGTGTGGCTGGAGAGAGCGTGAATGACAGACAGAAGAATGGTCACAGGTTGAGAGATGGGAATGGGCTGACAGCTTAAATTAGCTAGAATAATCTCCCAAAGGGCAGACTTCAGCCACTAAAAGATCACAAAATCAAACCCATGTCACAAATTTAATTCTGCAATTCCAGCAAATGTGTGTCTCAGCTCTGAATCAGAATTGAGAATTTCCTGTCTATAGTTCCATCATTTCTGTGAACAGTAGCTTTATTTTAACACTTCCTTAAAAAAAGTTAAGTTTTAACAAATAGAACTGGGACAATTCAACTGTCAACAGTGAGGTAAAGACACCTATTACCCTGCAACTGGAGAGATGGAACATTCATTCAGGACACGGCAAGAGACCAGAATGGCAAAGGCCACCTAATATGAAAACAAAGCTGGCCTGTATATCTGGTCAGACAAAACGAAGAGTGAAGGAAAGGAATGAAACATCACCTGATTACACTCACTGCCAAAAGCAGATCATAAAAATCAAAGTTAAAAATCACACAACACCACGTTATAGTCCAACAGGTTTGTTTGAAAGCACTAGCTTTCAGAGCGCTGCTCCTTCATCAGGTGGTTGTGGAGCATAAGTTCGTAAGACAGAGTTTATAGCAAAAATTTACAGTGTGACGTAAGTGAAGTTATATATTGAAAAAGACCTGGATTGTTTGTTAAGTGTCTCATCCTTCAGAATGAACATGTTGGTTTCAGTTCTTTCATATGTAAATCACAGGACATTTAAAAATTACATTCTCAAGTGAACTTTAACAGTTGGTGTCATATCAGCCCAGATAATGCATTTAAGGTGTGAGCCTGTCTGTTCCACAATGGTCAGACTGATTCTAATCTAAAAAATGGATTTACAGAATCTTACATGGGTTCATGCAGTTTTTGAGCAAAGTAAAATGTAATTCGGCAAATACAAGCTCACCCCACAAAACTTATGTGCGTGTGCGTGGGGGGGGGGGGGGGGGGGGGGGCGTGGGGACAGAGAGTTAAGAGTGTGAGCGTGTGTAGGTAGTGCAATTGGGTCACCTGCAATGTGACATGAACCCAAGGTCCCAGTTGAGGCCATCCCCATGGGTACTGAGCTTGGCTATCAGCCTCTGCTTGGCTACTTTTCGCTGCTGCCTGTCCCGAAGTCCACCTTGGAGGATGGTCACTCGAAGGTCCGAGGTCGAATGTACCGGACCGCTGAAGTGATCTCCATCTGGGAGGGAACACTCCCAGCTAACATGTGACTCAGCCAACATTGTCTATCTGATATGTCGCAGGCAAGGACGCCCTAAGGCATGGTACATTGACGAGACCGAGCAGAGGCTACGGCAATGGATGAATTAACACCACACAGGAATCACCAGACGGGAGTGTTCCCTCCCAGATGGAGATCACTTCAGCGGTCCGGTACATTCGACCTCGGACCTTCGAGTGACCATCCTCCAAGGTGGGCTTCGGGACAGGCAGCAGCGAAAAGTAGCCGTGCACAGGCTGATAACCAAGTTCGGTACCCATGGGGATGGCCTCAACTGGGACCTTGGGTTCATGTCACACTGCAGGTGACCTCATTGTACTACCTACATACACACACACACAATGCACCCCCTCTCACAGACTTATACACCTTTGCATTCACACGCACGCACACACACGCACGCACACTCTGTCACAGACACTTATCAAACCCCCAACCACGTGCACACATACAAGTTTGTGGGGTGAACTTGTACTTGCCGAATTACATTTTACTTTGCTCAAAAACTGCATGAACCCCTGTAAGATTCTGTAAATCCATTTTTTAGATTAGAATCAGTCTGACCATTGTGGAACAGACAGCCTCACACCGGAAAGCTCACACCTTAAATGCATTATCTGGGCTGACATGACACCAACTGTTAAAGTTCACTTGAGAATGTAATTTTTAAATGTTCTGTGATTTACATATGAAAGAACTGAAACCAACATGTTCATTCTAAAAGTTGAGAGACTTAACAAACAATCCAGGTATTTTTCAATATATAATTTCAGTTACATCACATCAACTTTTGCTATAAATTCTATGTCACACGATCTTATACTCCACAATCATCTGATGAAGGAGCAGCGCTTCGAAAGCTAGTGCTTCGAAATGAACCTGTTGGACTATAACCTGGTGCTGCATGATTTTTAACTTTGTACACCCCAGTCCAACAAAATCAAAAGAACTATCAGTCATGAGAAAAATAAAACAATGCAGTCAAGGAACATGCCCTGAAATGTTGAACGGTGCAAACGAGCATCTCTGTGACATTGCACATGCCATCTTTGTTACGATCTTGTAAATTCTTCTGGGAAAGAGGAGGAAACTCCAGAGAAGCAGCTTCATGTAACAAGGCTTTCAGCACGTAGTAAAAATACTGATTATGCAAGTGCAATCACAAGTGATGTTCAGGATCAAGCTGTTTAGAGTCCTGAAAACACACAACAAATTAAGAGGGTTATATACAATAGGAATTGACAGAACAGGACAAAACAACCTCAATGTTGATGTTGCTGCTGCACAAAAACCTTTCCTTAACCCATTTGATCTTATTCTTTATCAGCATAGTCTCCTCTCCCTCACGGGTTTACTGCCTTCCTCTTAAACAAACTTGTACCATTTTGCTCAATGCATCTTTATGGTGCACATTCTCCACACTCAGGATGAAGAAACTTCTTTCCGAACCCCTGTTTCATTTCCCCAACTTATCTGGCTGACCTCTAATTTTGATATTTTCAAACTGTGATTATTTCCTCTATGCCTAACACATTTGAAATTAAGCCAAAGATTGGTTTGCTATTTTTGAAATGGCCTTATAAGCTGCTTCACTCCTTTTACTGATGTGCACATCTGCATCCTCTTTGCTTATTCTTCCTTTCAAAGCGTACCACCCCCCATTGACCTTGATTGAAAGTGATTTGCTGATTACCACATTCTACTGTAAGGAGGTTAAAACATCAAAACATATCTTTTCAGGATAAAAAAAAGGTAGCAAAATGAATTTCACTTTAAATCCTAGGATGAAGAAGAGTTTGCTAGAAGGTGACTGATTTTGTTTCTTGTGAATGGCACCAGACTTGTTCATGTGATGTGGATATGGCTGCTTGGACCAGCATTTATTTGAGAACATAGAAGAATACAGCGCAGTACAGGCCCTTTGGCCCTCGATGTTGCGCCGATCCAAGCCCACCTAACCTATACTAACCCACTATCCTCCATATACCTATCCAATGCCCGCTTAAATGCCCATAAAGAGGGAGAGTCCACCACTGCTACTGGCAGGGCATTCCATGAACTTACGACTCGCTGAGTGAAGAACCTACCCCTAACTTCAGTCCTATATCTACCCCCCGTTAATTTAAAGCTATGCCCCCTTGTAATACCCGACTCCATACGCGGGAAAAGGTTCACACTGTCAACCCTATCTAACCCCCTAATCATCTTGTACACCTCAATCAAGTCACCCCTAAACCTTCTTTTCTCTAATGAAAACAGCCCCAAGTGTCTCAGTCTTTCCTCATACGATCTTCCTTCCATACCAGGCAACATCCTGGTAAACCTCCTCTGCACCCGTTCCAGTGCCTCCACATCCTTCCTATAGTATGGCGACCAAATCTGCACACAATATTCCAGATGCGGCCGCACCAGAGTCTTATACAACTGCATCATGACCTCAGGACTCCAGAACTCAATTCCTCTACCAATAAAAGCCAGTACGCCATATGCCTTCTTCACCGCACTATTTACCTGGGTGGCAACTTTCAAAGATCTGTGTACATGGACACCAAGATCCCTCTGCTCATCCACACTACCAAGTATCCGACCATTAGCCCAGTACCCCATCTTTTTGTTATTCTTCCCAAAGTGAATCACCTCACACTTAGCTACATTGAATTCCATTTGCCACCTTTCTGCCCAGCTCTGCAGCTTCTCTATATCCTGCTGTAACCTGCCACATCCTTCCTCACTGTCAACAACTCCTCCGACTTTCGTATCATCCGCAAACTTGCTCACCCAACCTTCTAACCCCTCTTCCAGGTCATTTATAAAAATGACAAACAGCAATGGTCCCAAAACAGATCCTTGCGGAACACCGCTAGTGACGGCACTCCATGAAGAAACTTTGCCATCAACTACTACCCTCTGTCTTCTTCCATCCAGCCAATTCCTAATCCAAACCTCCAACTCACCCTCAATGCCATATCTCCGTATTTTCTGCAGTAGCCTACCATGGGGAACCTTATCAAACGCCTTACTAAAATCCATATATACCACATCTACCGCTTTCCCCTCATCAACCTCCTTCGTCACCTTTTCAAAGAATTCAATAAGGTTTGTGAGGCACGACCTGCCCTTCACAAAACCATGCTGACTATCCTTGATCACATTATTCCTATCCAGATGTGCATAAATCCTATCCCTTACAATTCTCTCTAAGACTTTGCCCACAACAGAAGTGAGACTCACCGGCCTATAGTTACTAGGGTTATCCCTACTCCCCTTCTTGAACAAGGGAACCACATTTGCTAACCTCCAATCTTCTGGCACTACTCCTGTAGACGAGGACATAAAAATCAAGGCCAATGGCTCTGCAATCTCCTCCCTTGCTTCCCAGAGAATCCTACGATAAATGCCATCAGGCCCAGGGGACTTATCTATTTTCACCTTTTCCAGGATTTCCAACACCTCTTCTCTACATACCTCAAAGCCATCCATTCTACTTATTTGTGACTCAGTATTCGCATCGACGACAATGCCCTGTTCCTGAGTAAATACTGAAGAAAAGTATTCATTCAGTGTCTCCCCAATCTCTTCCGCAAAGGTGGGGGTGAACTGCCTTCTTGAACTGCTGCAGTCCATGTGCTGTGACTTGACCCACAATGTCTCAGGGAGGGGATCCCAGGATTGTGACCCAGTGATACTAAAGGAATTGTGATATATTTCCAAATCAGGATGGTGAGTGGCTTGCAGTGGTGTTCCCATGTATCTGCTGCCCTTGTCCTTCTAGATGGTAGTGGTCATGGGTTTGGAAGGCGCTATCTAAGAAGCCTTGGTGAATTTCTGCAGTGCATCTTGCAGATGGTACACACTGCTGATACAGATAGTGGGAATGGATACTTGTGGATGTGATGCCAATCAAGCGGCTGCTTTGTCCTGGATGGTGTCAAGCTTCTTGAGTGTTGTTGGAGCTGCCCCCATCCAGGGCAAGTGTGGAAGCAGCTTGAGGAGGTGAGTTACTCACTGCAGTATTCCTAACTTCTGTTGAAAATAAAATTATTACTTTGGATATGTTGCTACATTATATCTTCCATTCAGTCTCGAGTTGATTGATCGAGGTCTGATCCAGTTGAGGGATGGGCTAGGCTATGTTGAGGGCAGCAGTGAGTATACCATGGTTCTGCAGGCACATACTGGCACAGAGTTGGTACAATGGCATGTTTCCTTCCCTGAAGCGTATGACTGAAAAGCAACTTTAGGACAACACTCCAACAGCTCTACGGCACTTTTTCCCGAGACCAGATTTCTTGAAACTGTTCAAATTCTGAAACTGCTACAGTGGGATTTGAGTTGTTTTCAGAATAACTGGTCCAATGCACAGCACTACTGTAATCAATTTCTATCAACTTCAACTGCATTGGTTACAGGGCCATCTTTAAATGATGCCCCAAGAATCAGGACAAACTCTATTACTGAAGACACTGTCAGAATGTCTTGAATCAAACTTTACCTGATGTTTCCTCAATAGGTGTGGTCAAGGATGTCATTCTTCCTCCATTTCCTTCAAGTGCACTGATATGGCTCTCCGAGATGCCAGCAATATCGATCAAGTTTTGGTTACAGGCATCAGCACTGCAGGGAGTGACTGCTAATTTGGTGGCCTTTGAACAAATATCAAGTCCAATATAATCCTTGAGGATCCATGTACTTGCTTTGCCATTCTGATGCCCAACACTTCGATCCACTTCATTTACATGCAAGAGTTCTGATACAACACAGTCTTCCTTTGGTATAGGGCTTAAGCAGAAGAGAGAACAGAATGAGATTGACGTGAATAAAAAGAGGATTATGCTCCTTGTGTTTGCTCCAATCAGTTACCTCGAATAAATTACACCATTTTTGACTCCTTATTTACCTGGCTATCATTACTATTTGGCAAGTTACAGATCACTGGTGCCAGTTTAAACAGGGCGACTATCAATTTGGAAATAATAGCCGAAAGTGCTGGAGAAACTCAGCAGATCCAGCAGCACCTGTGCAAAGAGAAACAGCGTTGACGTTTCCAGTCCAATATGACTCGTGTTTTTATGTAACTCACAATTCTGTTCAGTTTCTCTATATTTAGGTTTTGTTTCAGCTTAATGAGCTGTCTAATGTGATAACTTTGGGTCAGTAAACACAATCTCAGTTGTCTCCACAGCAAGATCTCAAGTAGAAAGGACATGAATGACCCAACACCTAAACCACCAAATGAGTCTTAACAAATCATGGCATCTTGTAACCACGGCAACGTGCAACTCCCCAGATACTTAACTGGAACATCAGTAAGGGTTGTACACGGAGGCCGGGAGGGGCTGGAATATGAACACAACCTTCTCACTCACCATGAGAATACAATTGCTAAATTAAGCAGACACTTGTTTCAAATTTGAAATGTGCCTTGTCATTTATTAACCGACATGTAGATAATTCTCATACTCCTTAAAGAGTAAAATCCGTGGTTAGACACAATACCCAGGGGCCAAGTATTTAACTCTCAGACATACAAGTAACCATCAATATCATTGGTCTGGTCCTTTGGGAGGGCTGTGATACGAGTTACAGCTATATGCCTTTCCAGCCATCTCTGGCACGCTACTCTTGACAGGCAGTTCAATGACAAGGCACTGGTGTAGGACAGATTCACTGAAATCATCCCATACAATTGTAGAAGGTGTAACAGTAGCCAATTCACCTCCTCCCGCTTCACAATCATAACCTCTCTCAGCCCCCACACACACCTTCCAGGCAAAGCAGGGATTATGCGTACTTCCTTCAAACACACTGCAGACTCCTTTACAGAGATGAGACCACTTTGCAGATCACTTCCATTCTGCCTGCAGGAATGGACACAGCTTGCCAGCTGTTAGCCAGTTCTAAACCCATCTTGTTCCCATGTTAACATGTCCACCCTGGGCCTGCTACAGTGTTCCAAAAAAGAATATTGCAAGCTGGAGGGGCACCAGCTCATTTTCCACTTCGGCACTTTACAGCCTCTCTACGACTCAACATTGAACTTCACCACTTCAGAATATCACCTATGCCTTCTATTTTTCTAAAACCACCACCCTCCCCCTGCTGTGTCCTGTTGACTTTGCTCTTAGCAGAGTGGACTAATTTGCTCCTTCCATAACTAATATTTACACCTATTATATATCTCTCCCATTCCTTTACCACCATTAGCACTCCCCCTTGCCTTTGCCTCTGGGTACACTCACATCTGTTCCACCCTCTCTTTCTCCCCATCTGCCTAAGGTTTAAAAACTACTTTACAACAACTTTCAGTTCTGAAGAAGTCAGAATGAACATGGAACTTTAACTCACTCACTCTCCTCAGATGCTGCTAGACAGGAGTGCCTCCAGTACCATCTGTTTTTATTTCACTTTTCCAGCAGGTGCAGGGTTTTGCTTTTATTAGCTTAGGTTCTCCTCTTGCAACATGTTTGAGGTGAGGGATGCCATGGCCGTCCCTGCTGATTACACTTGCAGGAAGTGCACCCATCTCCAGCTCCTCCAAGACCGCGTTAGGGAACTGGAGCTGGAGTTGGATGAACTTAGGATCATTCGGGAGGCAGAGGGGGTCATAGATCGGAGCTTTAGGGAAGTAGTAACTCCAAAGATGGCAGATAGATGGGTGACAGTGAGGGGGACTGGGAGGAAGCAGCCAGTGCAGGGACCCCCTGCGGCCGTTTCCCTCAAGAACAAGTATACCGTTTTGGATACTTGTGGGGGGGACGACTTACCAGGGGTAAGTAACGGGGCTCAGGTCTCTGGCACGGAGCCTGTCCCCGTTACTCAGAAGGGAAGGGTGGAGAAGAGGTAAAAACAATGACTGCAGATGCTGGAAACCAGATTCTGGATCAGTGGTGCTGGAAGAGCACAGCAATTCAGGCAGCATCCGAGGACAGGCAAAATCGACGTTTCGGGCAAAAGCCCTTCAGGGTGGAGAAGAGCAGAGCAATAGTAATTGGGAACTCAATAGTTCGGGGCACAGATAGGCGGTTTTGTGGGAACGAGAGAGACTCACGTTTGGTATGTTGCCTCCCAGGTGCAAGGGTACGTGATGTCTCTGATCGTGTTTTCCGGGTCCTCAAGGGGGGGGGGGAGCAGCCCGAAGTCGTGGTCCACATTGGCACCAATGACATAGGTAGGAGGAGCGCTGAGGATGTTAGACAGGCTTTCAGGGAGCTAGGTTGGAAGCTCAAAGTTAGAACGAACAGAGTTGTCGTCTCTGGTTTGTTACCCGTGCCACGTGATAGAGAGTCGAGGAATAGGGAGAGAGAACAGTTAAATGCGTGGCTACAGGGATGGTGCAGGAGGGAGGGATTCCGGTATTTGGATAACTGGGGTTCTTTCTGGGGGAAGGTGGGACCTCTATAAACAGGATGGTCTACACCTGAACCTGAGGGGCACCAGTATCCTTGGTGGGAGGTTTGCTAGTGCTCTTGGGGGGGGGGGGGGGGGGGGGTTTAAACTAGCTCTGCAGGGGCATGGGAACCCAGACTGTAGCTTTAGGGTACAGGACCTGGAGTGTAGGGAGGTTAGGAACATGGCATCAATTTCAAAGGACGGTGCCTGTAAACAGGAAAGTGGCTTGAAGTGCTTCAATGCAAGAAGTATACGAAATAAGGTAGGTGAACTTGCAGCGTGGGTTGGTACCTGGGACTTCGATGTTGTGGCTATTACGGAGACATGGGTAGAACAGGGACAGGATTGGCTGTTGCAGGTCCCAGGGTTTAAATGTTTTAGTAGGGTCAGAGGTGGGGGTAAAAGAGGGGGAGGTGTGGCATTGCTTGTCAAAGATAGTATTACAGTGGTGGAAAGGACGATGGATGAAGACTCGCCATCTGAGGTAGTTTGGGCTGAGGTTAGGAATAGGAAAGGTGAGCTCACCCTGTTAGGAGTTTTTTACAGGCCTCCTAATAGTCCTAGAAACGTAGAAGAAAGGATTGCGAGGATGATTCAAGAGAAGAGTGAAAGTAATAGGGTGGTTGTTATGGGGGACTTTAACTTTCCTGATATTGATTGGGAAAGCTATAGCTCAAGTTCGTTAGATGGGTCAGTGTTTGTCCAATGTGTGCAGGAGGGTTTCCTGACACAATATGTAGATAGGCCAACAAGAGGTGAGGCCATACTGGATTTGGTTCTGGGTAATGAACCAGGCCAGGTGTTAGAATTAGAGGTAGGTGAGCACTTTGGGGACAGTGACCACAATTCGGTGACTTTTACTCTAGTGATGGAGAGGGATAAGTGTGCACTACAGGGCAAGAGTTATAGCTGGGGGCAGGGAAATTATGATGCTGTGAGGCATGACTTAGGATGTGTGGCTTGGAAAAGTAAGCTTCAAGGCAAGAGCGTAATTGATATGTGGAGCTTGTTCAAGGAGCAACTATTGAGTGTCCTTGATAAGTATGTACCCGTCAGGCAGGGAGGAAAGGGTCGTGTGAGGGAGCCGTGGTTTAATAAGGAATTGGAATCCCTTGTTAAATGGAAGAGGGCGGCTTATGTAAAGATGAGGCGTGAAGGTTCAATTGGGGCGATTGAGAGTTATAAGGTAGCCAGGAAGGACCTGAAGAGAGAGCTAAGAGCAGCAAGGAGGGGCCATGAAAGGTCCTTAGTTGGTTGGATTAGGGAAAACCCTAAGGCTTTCTATAGGTATGTCAGGAATAAAAGAATGACTAGGGTAGGAAAAGGTCCAGTCAAGGATAGTAGTGGGAAGTTGCGTGTGGAGGCTGAAGAGATTGGGGAGACACTGAATGAATACTTTTCGTCAGTATTCAATCAGGAACAGGACATTGTTGTCAATGTGAATACTGAGTCACAAATAAGTAGAATGGATGGCTTTGAGGTATGTAGAGAAGAGGTGTTGGAAATTCTGGAAAGGGTGAAAATAGATAAGTCTCCTGGGCCTGATGGCATTTATCCTAGGATTCTCTGGGAAGCAAGGGAGGAGATTGCAGAGCCATTGGCCTTGATTTTTATGTCCTCGTTGTCTACAGGAGTAGTGCCAGAAGATTGGAGGTTAGCAAATGTGGTTCCCTTGTTCAAGAAGGGGAGTAGGGATAACCCTAGTAACTATAGGCCGGTGAGTCTCACTTCTGTTGTGGGCAAAGTCTTAGAGAGAATTGTAAGGGATAGGATTTATGCACATCTGGATAGGAATAATGTGATCAAGGATAGTCAGCATGGTTTTGTGAAGGGCAGGTCGTGCCTCACAAACCTTATTGAATTCTTTGAGAAGGTGACTAAGGAGGTGGACGAGGGGAAAGCGGTAGATGTGGTATATTTGGATTTTAGTAAGGCGTTTGATAAGGTTCCCCATGGTAGACTACTGCAAAAAATACGGAGGTATGGCATTGAGGGTGAGTTGGAGGTTTGGATTAGGAGTTGGCTGGCTGGAAGAAGACAGGGGGTAGTAGTTGATGGCAAAGGTTCATCTTAGAGTGCCGTCACTAGCGGTGTTCCGCAAGGATCTGTTTTGGGACCATTGCTGTTTGTCATTTTTATAAATGACCTGGAGGAGGGGTTAGAAGGTTGGGTAGCAAGTTTGCGGATGATACGAAAGTCGGAGGAGTTGTAGACAGTGAGGAAGGATGTGGCAGGTTACAGCGGGATATAGATAAGCTGCAGAGCTGGGCAGAAAGGTGGCAAACGGAGTTCAATGTAGCTAAGTGTGAGGTGATTCACTTTGGTAAGAGTAACAAAAAGATGGGGTACTGGGCTAATGGTCGGATACTTGGTAGTGTGGATGAGCAGAGGGATCTTGGTGTCCATGTACACAGATCTTTGAAAGTTGCCACCCGGGTAAATAGTGCGGTGAAGAAGGCATATGGCGTACTGGCTTTTATTGGTAGAGGAATTGAGTTCCGGAGCCCTGAGGTCATGTTGCAGTTGTATAAGACTCTGGTGCGGCCGCATCTGGAATATTGTGTGCAGTTTTGGTCGCCATACTGTAGGAAGGATGTGGAGGCACTGGAACGGGTGCAGAGGAGGTTTACCAGGATGTTGTCTGGTATGGTAGGAAGATCGTATGAGGAAAGGCTGAGGCACTTGGGGTTGTTTTCATTGGAGAAAAGAAGGTTTAGGGGTGACTTGATAGAGGTGTACAAGATGATTAGGGGTTTAGATAGGGTCGACAGTGAGAATCTTTTTCCACGTATGGAGTCGGGTATTACAAGGGGGCATAGCTTTAAATTAAAGGGGGGGTGGGGGGGTAGGTATAGGACAGACGTTAGGGGTAGGTTCTTTACTCAGCGAGTTGTGAGTTCATGGAATGCCCTGCCAGTAGCAGTGGTGGACTCTCCCTCATTATGGGCATTTAAGTGGGCATTGGATAGGCATATGGAGGATAGTGGGCTAGTGTAGGTTAGGTGGGCTTGGATCGGCGCAACATCGAGGGCCGAAGGGCCTGTACTGCGCTGTATTCTTCTATGTTCTATACTGCTGCCACAGTTCTGGTTAAAGCTCCCACTAGACCAGAGGTTCCCATTTTGTTCTGAGCACCGATTTAAACTATTTCATTCATTTGGTCTCTAAACTCATTCTTCCCATTACCACTTCCACTGGGATACTGTGAACCATACCTACATGGAAAAGCATGCACACTCACCCCACACACACACTCCCTCTCTCTCACACACACACACACACACACACACACACACACACACACACACACACACACACACACACACACACATATATCCATGGGGTGAACTTATATTTGCAGATACATTCTATTTTGTTCAAAAAGCGCACAATCTGTAGGCAGTCAACGTGACATTTTTAAATTCTTGTTTTGGAAATTACAGGCCTTCTCCAGATTGGGTCTAGACAGACTTTAACCTCATACCTTTAATGCATTGTTTGAGCTGAGACGTCTCTTTTTTTTTTAATATATTGATAAATTATCTTGGGGCAATAAATTCTGGGATTTACATATTAATCAATTGAAACCTTCATCATGATTCTAGACGATTACAGACTCTAGAGCCATCGCGCTTTTGTCTAATACATCGCATCAGTTGTACAACACTTTGATCATGCTCCTTATAAGTTTCCTCGCTGAGCTGGAAGGTTCGCTTTCATGAAAGTGAACCTTCTTGGTCAGTGAGCAAACCTACATCCAGAACCTCAACCTTCTCAAAACTCATCATTCTCTTATAAATTCTGTGCCCTCTGTATCCGGCCCATTAGTTACCTGACCAAGGAGCAGTGCTCCGCAAGCTTGTATTTCAAATAAACCTGTTGGACTATAACCTGGTGTTGTGTGGCTACTGACATTGGAAAATTAAACTTGGCTCTCAAACATTCCCAAAGCATCTGTCCACTGTTTCCACAAAATCTTGATTAGGTTCCAGAATTTCCAGTTTATTCTGTGAAATGACACAGAAGACGAAAGACAAACCCACCTCACATCCACTGTCTGGTCTTTGTTCAAATGATCGCTGGTGATATTCATCGCATCAACACCATTCAGCTCTGCTATCTCATCGGAGACAGTTCCATCTGACAACTCGGCACTTTCTTGGCCAATACCTTGAAGCTCATCAATTCCATCAGTGCTATCTAATTATCAAATTATAAATGAGATATACAGCTTTTACTTCCAATTGAATATCTTAAAGAGCACATCTGATAGCAGTGCATCCTGCAGTATTTTCAATATATACATATGACAATAATAAGATAGAAAATAAAACAAACAAATGTGGCTGTGTACAAGTTGAAACATTTTCCAATTTATTTCAGAATTTTGAGGGAACCTAATGTTAATTCAAAGGAGCACAGATTTGGAGGGCGAATGGATGAAGAGTTGGGTTTTAGTCAGGACCATAATTGGGGCCAGCGACCATAATTCTATTAATTTTAAAATAGGGATGGAAGAGGATAGACCAGATCTTACAGTTGAAGGTCTAAATTGGAGGAAGGCCAATTTTGACGATATTGGGCCAGAACTTGCAAAGGTTGACTGGGGGAGGGGGGGGGGGGGGGGGGGGGGGGGGGGGGGGGGCAGGTGTTCACAGTTAAAGGGACGGCTGGAAAATTGGAAGCCTTCAAAAATAAGATAACAGAGTCTAGAGATTGTATATTCATTCCCATTAGGGTGAAAGGCAAGGCTGGTGGGTGTACGGAATGCTGGATGAGTACAGAAATTGTGCTTTTGGTTAAGAAAATGAAGGAGCATATGTCAGGGATAGACAGCAGAAATCGAGTAAATCTTTAGAAAAATATAAAGGCAGTAGGAGTATACTTGAAAGGGAAATCAAGAGGGCAAAAAGGGGACATGAGATAGCTTTGGCAAATAGGGTTAAGGAGAATCCAAAGGGATTCTACAAATACATTAAGGACAAATGGTAACTAGGGAGAGAATAGGGTCCCTGAAAAGGTCAGCATGGCAGTTTGTGAGAGAGAGATACTAAACGAGTATTTTTGCGACAGTATTTATTGTGGAGAAGATATAGAATGTGGGGAAATAGATGGTGACATCTTGAAAAATGTCCAGATTACACAGGAGAAAGTGCTGGATGTCTTAAAATGCATAAAAGTGGATAAATCCGCAGGATGCGAGGTGTTATGTTGAACTGTGGGAAGCTAGGAAAGTAATTGCTGGGCCCCTTGCTGAGATATTTGTATCACTGATAGTCACAGGTGAGATGCCGGAAGACTGGAGGTTGGCTAACGTGGTGCCACTATTTAAGAAAGGGGTAAGAAAAATCCAGGTAACTATAGACCGGTGAGCCTGACATCGACAGTGAAGTTGTGGGAGGGAATCCTGAGAGACAGGATTGACATGTATTTGGAAAGGCAAGGACTGATTAGAGATAGTCAACATGGCTTTGTGCATGGGAAATTATGTCTCACAAACTTGATTGAGTTTTTAAAATAAGTAACGAGGAGGCAGAGCAGTGGAACGTGATCTATATAGACTTCAGTAAGGTGTTCGACAAGGTTCCCCATGGTAGACTGGTTAGCAAGATTAGATCTCATGGAATACAGGGAGAACTAGCCATTTGGATACAGAACTGGCTCAAAAGGTAGAACACAGAGTGATGGTGGAGAGTTGTTTTTCAGACTGGAGGCCGGTGACCAGTGGTGTGTCACAAGGATCGGTGCTGAGTCAACTGCTTTTTGTCATTTATATGAGCAGAAGAGGTATAGTTAGTAAGTTTGCAGACAATACCAAAATTGGAGGTGTAGTTGACAGTGAATAAGGTTAGGGGAGAAAGTGAGGTCTGCAGATGCTGGAGATCAGAGCTGAAAATGTGTTGCTGGAAAAGCGCAGCAGGTCAGGCAGCATCCAGGAAACAGGAGAATCGACGTTTCGGGCATAAGCCCTTCTTCAGGAAGGGCTTATGCCTGAAACATCGATTCTCCTGTTCCCTGGATGCTGCGCTTTTCCAGTGAATAAGGTTACCTCAGATTACAATGGGATCTTGATCAGATGGGCCAATGGGGTGAGGAGTGGCAGATGAGTTTAATTTAGATAAATGTAAGGTGTTGTATTTAGGAAAGATAAATCAAAGCAAGACTTATACACTTAATTGTAAGGTCCTGGGGAATGTTGGTGAACAAAGAGACCTTGGAGTGCAGGTTCAAAGTAGAGTCTCAGATAGATAGGAGAGTAAAGGAGGTGTTTGGTATGCTTTCCTTTATTGGTCAGTGCATTGAGTACAGGGGTTGGGAGGTCATGTTGTAGCTGTACAGGATATTGGTCAGGCCACTGTTGGAATATTATGTGCAATTCTGGTCTCCCCCCCTACGGAAAGGGTATTGTGAAACTTGAAAGGATTCAGAAAACATTATAAAATCATGAGGGGCATGGATAGGATAAATAGACAAAGTCTCTTCCCTAGGGTGGGGGGAGTTCAGAACTACAGGACATAGGTTTAGGGTGAGAGGGGAAAGATTGACAAGGTACCTAAAAGGCAACTTTTTCACACAGAGGGTGGTGTGTGTATGGAATAAGCTGCCAGAGAAGTGGTGGAGGCTGGTACAATTACAACACTTAAGAGGCATCTGGAAGGGTATATGAATAGGAAGGGTTTTGAGGGATATGGGCCGTGTGCTGTTGCTGTCAATTCATTAGATTTTCGTTTGTACAGAGACTAGGTTTTCTCTGAAATGGGAAGCTCTCCTTCTGAGGTTATAGAGAGGTGACTGACTATTCAGGAGTCAGCATTTGCAGATATGTTCAATACAGAGCCAGCATTTTAACAGTACTAACCCAATGGAAAAAGATGTGCTGAATCACTCACCTATTTCATCGGCATCCTCGTTCTTGTGTTCATCCTCACTGCTTTCCTCGGTGACAGCATTATCTGATCTTCCTTCCATCTGTGTAAACAGAGGAGGATCACCATTTCAGCATTCTTTAACAATATTTACGAATCCACATTTCACAAGACCATTCACTCCTTAAGCCCAATCCACAATTTAATTCTATCCTAGATGATCTGCATCTTATCTCTATTCTTGAACCTTCAATAGCCTGTAACGGTATCAGTTTTAAATTTTCAATTACTCATGCCCCTCACTGCAATTGCAGCTTTGGGAGGAAGAATCCTATATTTCCAATGGGAATAACCTCCAAAATAAAGGTTACAAATATACCCATCGTTAGATGACTACGCTGACTTTTTGCGACATTTCAGACAGGTATTAGACTCGGACCTGGGCTTTCCAATAACAGCTGATCCACTGGGATCTATTACAACCACAAGGGCAACGTGAGATTTAAAAATACTCATTCATGGCACACTGGCATCGCTGACTGCGTCCAGCATTTATTGCCCGTCCATAGTTGCCTTCTTGAATTGTTGCAGTCCATGTGCTATAGGTAAAGCCACAATGTCGTTACAGATGGAGTTTTAGGAATTTGACCCAGTTATAGTGAAGGAATGGCCAAGTATTTCCAAGTTGGGATGGTAAATGACTTGGAGAGGAACCTGTGATTGCTCCAATCTTATCCTAGCTTGCTGATTTGATCAGCATTAAGATTCTGTCACACCTGTGTGCCTCCCAGTAGCATTTACATTCTGACTGGTGATAACTTTCTGTTGTGCACAGGTTTTTTACATTTTCCTGTTTAGTGTGAACATACTTGTATCATCGAGCAGAGCTCCTGAATACAAGCCAGTGACCAAGGACTCTGCCACAGGGCAGAAAAAACCCAACAAGCAACAGTTGGACACTACCTTGAATTTCAGACGAACATTTAGAGCACAGCAGTTAATGTGAAAAATAAACAACCTTTGTGAAAAATGAAGCAAGACAGACAAAACAGTTGGGAAGTGTATTACCTTTGAGTCGTCTTGGCCTGGCCCCCTTACTCTCTTCATAACCTCTGCAATTCTCTGTTGATTACAGGAAAGTACTCACTAGTGAGAACATCAGGTATTTTACAAAACATTCAAACTCATTGTTATGGATCAGGGATAGAAGAATCCAACGGCTTTCAGACAGTAACACTGATATGTCAACTGGACATGATCCTGCTGATGGAAACCAAGTTATTTCTTTCTCATACCTAATTCAGTGATCCTAAAGAAACAATCACCTAAGATTTAAAAGGCATATCTCAGACACATGAGCAGGGAAGCCCAGAGTTAGCAAGTAAAAGGAAGTTATTTAATTGTTCGCATTGAACTCATCACTATACTTAAATGTCTTCAAACCAACAAGTCAGGATTCACCATAGAATTATGGAGCACAATGTCAGGCCATTCAGCCCATCAGGCTGACACTGTTAGAGCTATCCTATGTTTTGATAGAGCTAAGCTGTTGGTCCACTGAATGCATGATAGCCCAAATGTGGATTCAAAACTTCAATAGATCAGCCTTGATCTTACTGAAGGGTGGAGCAGGTTAGAGGTGTTGAATGGCCTACCCCTCTTTACTCATATTATAACAGCTCTATTCCAGGATGTATTAAAAGCTAAAACTTAGAATTTTGGCTTCAATTTAAAGGTAGAGATTCATAATTTTCAGTCTGAGATTTCCTGGCTATATACACTTCCACACAAATCTTGAACTTACAATCCAGCTGAGAAGCTTCTGGAAGCAAGAGTACCTTGATGTTGCTATGGCAATAATTGCTGAGGATGGAGCTAGGCTCAAAAACAACTGGTTGGTTTTGGTTTTAAAAAAGATTAGCAAGACAAAAGAAGTGTGAATTTGCAGACTTCCAAAACCTGGCCCACTGTATTTCACCAAATAACTTAGTTTAGTAAGCTTACAAAAAAAAATTCTAGAGAACTGGGTAGGGCCAGTTAACTCTGTACAGAGCAGATGCCGAGGGAATGTCTACACGAGTCTCAGTGTACCATAGTCAGCAATGCTTATATTGTGACCAGAAGATCACGTGGTAGGGTCATACCTTAGACCTATGCTATGATCCTTACAGCCAGACTCAGAATAAAAACTAAATCTCTCGAGTATGAGCATGTTTAAAAAAACTTGCCAGAGTCAAACTCTCAATTTGAAAAAAGGATTAAGCTTGGAAGGTTGAGCTTAAGGTACATATTTATATTGTTATTCGGTTTACTTGCTCCTCACTATCGCTTGCAATTTGTGTGTTGAAGTTTGCATCATACAGATGCTTCTACTGCTCGATTTTGATGCTGGAGTTCTGCCGCTTATTTTCTTCCCCTGTTCTTTCAGGGATTTTATTGCTGAAATTATTGTGGAGTACCATGTCAGATCTGCCCAAACTTCTCATACCTGGGATCTGGGATCGCAACACTAGCCTGCACCCAACACATCTCAAGGATCAGCCACTGTACCATTGCAGTTTATCTCCTGCCTGCCTTTGGTTCTGCTCCAAGCCATCTAAATGCTCTCTCTCAGCCCAATGAAATTAACCCTTTTCTAACTGCTAGCTTCTACTGTACATTGTTCCTAATGCTGCTCCATTACAAATATAAACCATCAAGACAATGATCACTTTTAGTAAAAAGGTGTGGTGCCAGAAAAGCACAGCCGGTCAGGCAGCACCCGAGGAGCAGAGGCAGACACTTCGAGCATAAGCACCTCATCAGGAATGTGGGGGGAAAGGGGCTGAGAGATAAATGGGACGGGGGTGTGGGGCAGCGGGGGAGGTAGCTAGGAATGCAATAGTCAGATGAAGTTGGGGGGCTAATGGTGATACGTCAGAGTGGAGTGGAGGGTTGTGCAGATATGTGGGAGGCAAGATAGACAAGTAGGACAGGACAAGAGGGTGGTGCAGAGTTGGATCTGGGATGGTGGGGGGGGGATGACGAAACTGATGAAATCCACATTGGTTCAGTGTGGTTGGATGATTCCAAGGCGGAAGATGCGGCGTTCTTCCTCCAGGTGTCGGGTGGGTGGAATTTGGTGGTGGGGGCAGCCCAGGACTTGCATGCCCTTGGCAGCATGGCAAGGGGAGTTGAAGCGCTCGGCAGTGGGGTTGCTTAGTGAATGTCCCAGAGATCTTCTCTGAAATATTCTGCAAGTTGGCATCCTCTCTCACCACTGTAGAAGAGACCACATCGAGAGCAACAGACACCGCAGATGATGTGTGGAGGTGTAAATAAATCCCTCAGGTGTGGAAGGATGTTTTGGGTCCTTGGATGGAGGGGAGGGGGGAGGCGTGGGCTCTAGTTTTACATCTCTTGTGGTGGCAGGGGAAGGTGCCAGAAGTGAAGTGTGGGTTGGTGGGGAGCATGAACCTAACAAGGGAGTCGCGGAGGGAACGGCCTCTGCACAGCGCAGATAGGGATGGGGAGGGAAATATATCTCTGTTTCCTCATCTACCCACCCCCAACCTCATCCCAAATCCAACCTCCAACTAGGCACCGCCCTCTGGAACAGTCCTATCTGTCCATCTTCCTTCCCACCTACCCACCCCACTCTCCTCTCTGACCTATAACCTTCATCCCTACCTTTATCTATCACATTCTCAACAACCTTCCCTGAAACCCCAACCCCCTCCCATTTATCTCTTAGCCCCCTCTTGGTGCCCCTTCCACATGATGAAGAGCTTATGCTTGAAACATTAATTCTTCCGCTCTTCAGATGCTGCCTGACTTGCTATGCTTTTCCCGCACCACACTTTTTGACTCTGATCAAGCATCTGCAGTCCTCACTTTCTCCTAAATGACAATTTTTAGCCAGGTGTTGCCCACAAACACAGGGAGACACAACAGGAGCTGCTTCAGAGACTCTACCTTAGTAATTTAGTTGAGAATCTGACTGGAATAATGATCAACCGAGGGCATAACACGACAGATAGAAACACGGCATGCTTTCCCAACACCCAGTGTCTTTGCCTTGTTCTTTCCTGATGCTTTACAATAACCTCCATTTCAAAACTCAAGCTACATCCTTTCCAATTGTCCTAGCATTATTCTACTCCTATTCCTTGGGCTGCTGGATTTCTTGTACAATAGCTCATGGCCCTTCAATTACCCACGTCAATTAAAAACACACCTGCTTCCTCTTCAGCCGTTCCTGCTCATTCTGCTGGGTGATCCGTTCTCGCTCCAGCCTCTGCCGATTAGCTTCTTCCAAAGCTTTTGCTTCTGCCTCTTCTCTCTGAAAGACAGACTCCTCGTTAGATTAGATTAGATTACATTACAGTGTGGAAACAGGCCCTTCGGCCCAACAAGTCCACACCGACCCGCCGAAGCGCAACCCACCCATACCCCTACATTTACCCCTTACCTAACACTACAGGCAATTTAGCATGGCCAATTCACCTGACCTGCACATCTTTGGACTTTGGGAGGAAACCGGAGCACCCGGAGGAAACCCACGCAGACACGGGGAGAATGTGCAAACTCCACACAGACAGTCACCTGAGGCGGGAATTGAACCCGGATCTCCGGCGCTGTGAGGCAGCAGTGCTAACCACTGTGCCACCGTGCTGTCCACAGACAGAATACAGATCACCATCTGTCGACAGAATATAGATCACCTCTCAGCACAGCATCACACTGCTGCAATCTCTCAGCCATCTTCTCACCAACACAGATTTTTGTACCATTTAAATTTATGGGATCATCAAAAGATTTTAAAAAGTGGTCTTTAAACAAAACACTTGACAGGTTAAAATGACACTTGGTAAAATATACCTGTTCTGTGGATATGAATTCTCCATTGTAGATCCTTTGATTTACAATAGACCGCAAGTTGCGAACAACTTATTCCATAGCAATTATCCCAGACAGGACTGTTCTGACAAGCAGGGAATTTAGTTTAGCAATCAGTAATGATAATTTCAGGTTAATTAAAATCATTCAAACATACTGCTCAGTCATGGTTTGACATCAAAACAAACCATGAAGTACAGATTGCCCTAATTTCAATGTTTTAACCCAGGAAACATTCTCAACTAGTTAACAGGAGAGAACAAAGCACCATGTGCCAGGCCATTGTTGGCGTTCCATCACCACCACCTTCGTAGGAAATAGGTGAGAATTTCCTGAAATATATTGATCTCTTCATCTGTAAGATTGTGATTGTGCCCAAGTGAACCAATGTTGAGAAATTCTGCCTTAATCTCAAGCTATAGACTGATGCTTATTCTATTCACAGTCCAGGGTGCTGCAAGGAAAATCATTCATGTTGTGTTCTTGATACTGTGATGGTTTTTGTTCATTCATAGGACATAAGCGTTGCTGGCTAGGCCAGCATTTAATCCCTTTCCCTATTTGGCCTTGAGAAGGTGATGGAGAGCTGCTCTCTTAAACCGCTGTAGCCCATATGCAGTAGGTTGACCCATAATCCCTTTAGGAGGGAATTCCAGGACTTTGATCCAGCAACAGTGAAGGAATGGCTATATATTTCCAAGTAAGGATGATGAGTGGCTTGGAGGTGAACTTGTAGATAGTGGCATCCCCATATATCTGCTACCTTTGTCCTTCTAAATGGAAGTGGTTGTGCGTTTGGAAGGTGTTACTGAAGGAACTTTGGTGAATTTCTACAGCATATCTTGTAGATACACACGACTGCTCCTGAGCATTGGTGGTGGAGGAGTGGATATTTGTGGATGTGGTGCCAATCAAGTGGGCTTCTTTGTCCTGGATGGTGTCAAGCTTCTAGAGTGTTGCTGGAACTGCACCCATCCAAACAAGTGAGGAGTATGCCATCACACTCCTGACTTGTGTCTTGTAGGTGGTGGACAGGCTTTGGGGTGTCAGTTGTTGCAGTATTCCTAGCCTCTGACCTGCTCTTGTAGCAACTGTGTTTATGCAGCAATCCCAGTTGAGTTTGTGGTCAATGGTAACACCCTAGTGTGTTTGTAGTTGGGATTCAGAGATGGTAACATCATTGAATGTCATGGGACAGTTGTTAGATTATCTTTTACTGGTGATGGTCAGAGCCTGGCATTTGCATGACATAAATGTTACTTGCCACTTGTCAGCCCAAGCCTGGATCGTGTTGCATTCAACATCTCTTTCAAAGAGCTGGTGCAAGACAATGGGCTGAATGGTCACTTTCTGAACTGTAAGATTCCAGGAAACCCTTAAATTAGATTAGATTAGATTACTTACAGTGTGGAAACAGGCCCTTCGGCCCAACAAGTCCACACCGCCCCCGCCGAAGCGCAACCCACCCATACCCGTACCCCTACATTTACCCCTAACCTAACACTACGGGCAATTTAGCATGGCCAATTCCCCGGACCTGCACATCTTTTGGATTGTGGGAGGAAACCGGAGCACCCGGAGGAAACCCAAGCAGACACGGGGAGAATGTGCAAACTCCACACAGTCAGTCGCCTGAGTCGGGAATTGAACCCGGGTCTCTGGCGCTGTGAGGCAGCAGTGCTAACCACTGTGCCACCGTGCCGCCCACAACCTTTTACAACCTTTTCGATACTCATATTGTAAATTGCATCTGAAAAATATAGACCTTGCATCTGGTGAACATCCGCCATATATACTGATGTAAAATAATCTTTCAATTTAAAAAGACAAATAAAAGGCACGCATTTCCCCTTTCTCCAGGCAAGCAAAGGATCAAAGGAATTACAATCAGCTATCAGGCCATTGAACAAATGCCTTCAGAGTGGGCCTATTTACAAAAATATCATGTTGCCTCGAGGAAGCAGCAGCAGCATGTGCTGTGTTTTGTGGTATAAAATGTGCACTGTTTAAAACAACAGTGATAAAAAAAAAAGAGAATCTGTTCATTATTCAATAAACTGATCTGAAAACATACCTACTTGTTCTAAAGAACAGAAAATGAGTCTGGGTAAAAATTATAACGTCACAAAAATTATAATGCCAACCTACTGAAGTATTATTATTCTTAAATGAAAAAGGACAAGCAGATCCACTTTCAAAAGAGCCCCTCTACATAGACAGTACTGTTGCAACAGAAAACCAGCGCTATCTTTATAATTAGGGTACAAAGGAGAGAGTTTTGATGTACAGTGGTGCTTTACCAGTTCTCCAAGCTTTAATGAGACATTTGAGAACATACCCACGACTCAGGCAACTGACTGTGTGGAGTTTGCACGTTCTCCCCGTGTCTGCGTGGGTTTCCTCCGGGTGCTCCGGTTTCCTCCCACAGTCCAAAGATGTGCAGGTTAGGTGAATTGGCCACGCTAAATTGCCTGTATTGTTAGGTAAGGGGTAAATGTAGGGGTATGGGTGGGTTGCGCTTCGGCGGGTCGGTGTGGACTTGTTGGGCCGAAGGGCCTGTTTCCACACTGTAATGTAATCTAATGTAAAAAGCTAAACTTCACAGCTGATACTGTGTGAACTCTGACCTGGAGCTGCAGATCCAAGAGACGCTCTCTCTCCTCTTCCTCTCTACAAATCCTTTCCTCTTCAGCTTTTCTTTGATTTTGCTCTTCTATCAGTTTTCTCTCCTCTTGTAGCAGATAGGCTTCTGCTTCCCTGTGAGTCCTCTCTTCAGCTTCTCTTTTCTTTTGCTCTTCTTTTCTGACCCTTCAAAAAAAAAAGCACAATATCCTCTGTAGTGAGTTTTAATTCCACCATTGCTCAAATTCAGATTGGAACTCAAAAATCATTCCTCATAATTTAAAGAAAATACAGCACAGGCAACTGCCATTTAGCCCATCGCCTTGTGATAATGTTAGCTTTTCAACCATAATCACACACTTTCACCTACCCTGTAAAATACCCTTGAAAGGAATCATAATAGCCATTTTAGCTAAATGAGGTAGAATTAATAAAGGATATCAGAGTAAAAGATCCCCTAGGAAACAGTGACCATAACATGGTCAAATTTAGCTTGAAGGGGAGAAACCTGAGTCAGAAACAAAAGCATTTACCTAACGGTAATTACAAAGCAATGAGAGCAGAATTGATTGGACTAGGAAAGGGGTTTAGCGCAAAAATGGCTTAAGAAACGGCAGATGTTTAAGCAAACAGTTCATGGATTACAGTAAAGATATATTCCAGTGAGGGAAAAGAAAATATTATGGTTAACCAGGCAAGTTAGGGATAGAAGCTGAAAATGTGTTGCTGGAAAAGCGCAGCAGGTCAGGCAGCATCCAGGGAACAGGAGAATCGACGTTTCAGGCATAAGCCCTTCTTCAGGAATGAGGAAAGTGTGTCCAGCAGGCTAAGATAAAAGGTAGGGAGGAGGGACTTGGGGGAGGGGCGTCGGAAATGTGATAGGTGGAAAGAGGTCAAGGTGAGGGTGATCGGTCAGACTGGGGTGGGGGCGGAGAGTTCGGGAAGAAGATTGCAGGTTAGGAAGGCGGTGCTGAATTTGATGGATTTGACTGAGACAAGGTGGGGGGAGGGGAAAGAGGAAACTGGTGAAATCCGAGTTCATCCCTTGTGGTTGGAGGGTTCCTAGGCGGAAGATGAGGCGCTCTTCCTCCAACCGTCGTGTTCTCTGGAACCTCTGGGACACCCGGACCAACCAACCCAACCACCCTGTGGCTCAACACTTCAACTCCCCCTCCCACTCCACCAAGGATATGCAGGTCTTTGGACTCCTCCATCGCCAGACCACAACAACACGACGGTTGGAGGAAGAGCGCCTCATCTTCTGCCTAGGAACCCTCCAACCACAAGGGATGAACTCGGATTTCACCAGTTTCCTCTTTCCCCTCCCCCCACCTTGTCTCAGTCAAATCCATCGAATTCAGCACCGCCTTCCTAACCTGCAATCTTCTTCCTGACCTCTCCGCCCCCACCCCAGTCTGACCTATCACCCTCACCTTGACCTCTTTCCACCTATCACATTTCCGACGCCCCTCCCCCAAGTCCCTCCTCCCTACCTTTTATCTTAGCCTGCTGGACAAACTTTCCTCATTCCTGAAGAAGGGCTTATGCCCGAAACGTCGATTCTCCTGTTCCCTGGATGCTGCCTGACCTGCTGCGCTTTTCCAGCAACACATTTTCAGCTCTGATCTCCAGCATCTGCAGCCCTCACTTTCTCCTCAAAGTTAGGGATAGAATCAAAGTAAACAAAAGAAGTGGCAAAGCCTGGTGGTAAACCAGGGGATTGGGCAAGTTGTACAAATCAAGAAAAGTGACCCAAGTAATAATAGAGGAATAAAAGCAAATTACTGCAGATGCTGGAATCTGAAACCAAAAGAGAAAATACTGGACAATCTCAGCAGGTCTGGCAGCATCTGTAAGGAGAGAAAAGAGCTGACCCTTCGTCAAAGGGTCAGTTAGACTCGAAATGTCAGCTCTTTTCTCTCCTTACAGATGCTGCCAGACCTGCTGAGATTGTCCAGCATTTTCTCTTTTGGTTAATAATAGAGGAAGATGCAAACTTTGACAGTAAACTTGCAAGTAGAGTCATATAGCATGGAAACAATCTCTTCAGTCCAACTTGTCCATGCCAACCAAATGTCAAGATGACTAGCTGGAGATTTAAATATATAAAAAGTCAGAAGCCAAAATGAACACAGACCCTTAGAGAATGAGGCTGGGGAAATAATAATGGAGAATCACAAAACAGCAGGGGAGTTGAATAAACACATTGTATTAGTCTTCACAGTAGAAGAAATTAATAGCATTCCACAATTACGAAATAATCAAAGGATAAAAGGAGAGAAATAAATGTAATAAATACAATAGAGAACACAAGTTTTAGGGAAAACAATGGGTTTAAAGCTTGATACAGTCCCTGGACTGGAGGGGATGCATCCCAGAGTATTAAAAGGAACTAAGTAATGACAGAGATAGTGGATAAACTGGTAGTTATTTTCCAAGAATCCTTAGATGCTGGAAAAGTCCGAGAGGATTGGTAACTGCTTACGTAACATCTTTATTTGAAAAGGGAAGGAAACAATAAGCCAATGAGTTTAAAATCTGTTATTGGGAACTTGTGAGGGTATATTATAAAGGATGCAATAGCAGAGTGTTTAGAAATACATGATCAAAGTCAGCAATACTTCATGAAGGGGATATCATGCTTGGCAAATTTATTAGAATACTTTGAGGTAGCAGCAAGCAGGACAGATAAAGGGGAAGCAGTGGATGTAATATATTTTGATTTTCAGAAGGCATTTGAAAGGATACCACAAATATGGCTACTCAATAAGAGCACATGATTTTGGATATATGAGTTGGGATAGGGGATTGGCTAACTGATAGACCAAAAGTTGGGATAAAGGAGGCATTTTCAGGATGGACAGTGATAGGGATCAGAGCGAGGGACACAATGATTTACAATATATATGACTTAGATGAGGAACGTGAATGCCAATTTTGAGAATGACGCAAAAATAGGTGGGAAGCAAATGATGAGGAAGACACAGAGTCATGGCAGATAGAATATAATATGGGAATATGTGAGATTATGCACTTTACCAGGAAGAATAAAGAAGCTTAATATCATTTAAATGGAGACAGAATTCAGAAAGCCTTGCCCATGAATCTCAAAAAGCTAGCATCCAAGTTGAGCAGGTAATTAGGGAAGGTAAAACTATGTTGGCTTTTATTTTAATGAGAATAGAGTATAAAAGTCTGACGGTTTTGCTAGAACTGTAACAATGCATTATTCAGACCACACCTGGGATACTGTGAATAGCTTTGGGCCCCTTATTTAGAGGAAGATATACCAGTAATTCGCACTGTTTCAACAGCGTGATTTGGTTATAATGTTGCTGAACAATTAGAGAACAATATTTTAGAGAAACCGCTGGTCGCAAGAGCACAATTCCAGTGGTGATTGGTTTGCATGCTTGGTTCTGTGCATGCGCCGATGTCAGCTGCTGTCAGCACGTGAGAGGTACAGGATTATAGACTGAGCAGCTTCATCACAAAAATTAAACTAAGGAATGCTCATGCTCTCTGTCGGAGACAAGAATATTCTTGGATAATTCCTGCAGGACTCCATTGCTCTTATACATACCACTGCCTTCCTAATTTGTTCTTGTACCTGCATATCTCTCAATCTGCTCCTAGGTTATCCCCTTTCTTTTGGGAAAAATGGAAGGACAAGAATATTAGCAAGAAGTGCCCTAGTGGTAAAACTGCGGGTGGTTTACACAAAAGAAAGGCTATCATACTCAGAGAAGCTAGATTTAATAAAACTTTTCGAGCATTAAGAGAGAAAACATGATATAGCTCACTTAATAGGAGTCTACCATACACACCATTACAGGCAACACGGAAAAGATTTAAAACAAACTATATTGCTGGAACAAGTCTGAGTGCCAGCAAATCAGAGAGGTCATGGCCAAAGGAACTTGAGGAAATGGAGAGGCTTCTAAGAGTTTGAATAAACATCAAACAAAAAAAGTGATCTGGGACAACCTTTCTCACCATAAAAGTGAAAGCCTTTACAATTGTGAAGATTTAAAAAATAAAGCTCAAAATCCCGCAGATGCACCTGCTTTAGGGGTTCAGTGGGTGGTTTGCTGGTTTTAAGAACCGCTATGCATTCCATAATGTAAAGTTAATTGGTAGCTACACCTTATATCAAATATTCAATCTGGATGAGACACGTTTATACTGGAAGCAAATGCCAGCAAGAACCTACATTTGTAAGAATGAAGCACACGCTCCAGGTGGCAAAGGATCATCTGACTGTGCTGCTGGGCACCAATGCCACTGGAGACTAAAAGCTTCAGACTGTGGTGCTGTACCACTCTGCCAATCCCCAAGCCTTGAAGAGTTATCTTAAGTATACTCTAGCTGTCTACTTCAGCTCAAGCAAAAAAGATTGAGTGATTGGGCAAATGTTTTCTGACTTTATTGTTGATGTTTTGGAAGATTTCTTTAGTGAGTATTGCAGGCAAAAAGGAATTTGGATTTCAAAGTGCTCCTCATCCTGAATAATGCACCATGCCATCCTGGCACCTGGTGAACTTTCTGAAAACATCAAAGTGCTAAGTTCTACCTCCAAACAGAACCTCTCTCATTCAACCCATAGACCAGGGCGCAATATCAGCTTTTAAAGCTTATTATTTAAGACACACATGCAAGAGTCTGACTGCAGCTACTGACAGGGATAATAAGGACAGTGTTCTTCAATTGTGGGAGTGCTTTAACATCGAGAATGCTATTGACATTACTGTGGAGCCTTGGGGGATGTCAGTAAGGACTGCCTGCACGCAGTTTGGCAGCAGCTTCTTCCAGATTTTTAAAAAAGATTTTATAGGATGTGAGCCGTCAGAGGAGCTCCCAAAAAACAGAATGCATTGTGCTGGCCTTGCAAAGCAGGTTGGCTTTGAAGAAGTGGAAAGTGAGGATATTTAAGGACTGTTTGAGTTCCACTGTGAAGACTTCTCTACAGCCGATCTATAATAGCTTTTTGTTGAGGGGGAAGTGGAAGCTGGAGATGAAAAAGTAGTCATCTAGGAGGCAGCACCACGAGGGCTTTCCACCTCTCTTTTGTCTTCTATCCTCAGGGAAACTGAGAGACAGTTGCAGTTCTTAGAGGACAATGATTACAACGCAGAACGCAGCAGGGTAGCAGTTCATTTATTAAGATATCATCTGGCATCTTATGAACAGCTTCTTCAAGACAGAAGAAAATGGGCAAAGTAGGAAAGACTGGATGTCTTTTATAAAACCCTCAAGAAACCATCAGAAGACATTCAACCATAGCCATCCACTTCTGCACCTGAAGGTGGTGACCATGATGACCCTCTGTCCCTGCATTAACAGTATTTTTTCAAAGTAATGTGTTAAATTCAGTTTGTTTCGTTAATAAATATGATTTAAACCTTCATTCAGGCCGTGATCTTTGAGTGTTCGTGAGTGATATTTTGTGCTGGTCTTGCCCTTAACTCACTTTCCCCATAGGCCCCATTATTTATAATCAAGCAAGGTTTCACTGGAATGTAGCTAGAGGTAGACGGCCTGTACTGGCACTGGAAGCAGTCCAAAGAAGGTTCATTATGTTGTTATAAGGAACAGAGGGTCTGTCTCTGTGTGATGACAGGTTGAGTAGATGAGGCCTGTACTCATGGGAATAAAGAAGAATGAGAGGCAACATTATTATGTTAGCACTGCTGCCTCACAGCGCCAGAGACCCGGGTTCAATTCCCGCCTCAGGCCACTGTCTGTGTGGAGTGTGCACATTCTCCCCGTGCCTGCTTGGGTTTCCTCCGGGTGCTCTGGTTTCCTCCCACAGTCCATAAATGTGCAGGTCAGGTGAATTGGCCATGCTAAATTGTCCGTAGTGTTAGGTGCAGGAGTAAATGTAGGGGAATGGGTCTGGGTGGCTGCGCTTTGGCGGGTCGGTGTGGACTTGTTGGGTCGAAGGGCCTGTTTCCACACTAAGTAATCTAGTAAAAATGATTGAAGGATAGTAGCTTTTCACAAGACTTCATAGAGTAGATGAGAAAAGGTTATTTCCCCTGGTGGGACAACCTAGGATCAGACAGCATCAACTCAGAATAAGGGGTCACCCATTGAAGACAGAGGAGGACTTTCTTCTCTCAGAAGGTAGGGAGTTTGTGGAATTCTTGGTCATTAAGTATTTTGAATTAAATTGAATTTATTGTCATTTGTACGGAGGCACAGTGAAAAGCTTTGTCTTGTGAGCGATACAGACAGATCACAGAGTTAAGTCGCATACATAAGCAAATAATAGATAACCAGCGGCAAAAACAAAAACGCAGGTACAGGTGAATGTTAAGAGTTTGTGAGTCCATTCAATATTCTAACAACAGTCGGGTAGAAACTGTTACGAAACCGGCTGGTACATGTGTTCAGGCTTCTGTACCTTCTCCCTGATGGTAGAGGTTGCAGAAAAACATTGCCAGGGTGGGATGGATCTTTGAGATTTTCAAGGTTGAGACAGATTTTTCATCAGTAAGAAGATCGAGGGTTATGGGGAAAAGGCAGGAAAGTGAAGTTGAGGATGAACAGATTAACTGTGCTCGTCTTGAATGACGTGGACTCCACGGGCTGAGTGCATTCTTATCAAGCATTCAACATTCTAAGCAAAAGGCTTATGATGAAAGGTGCGCATTAGATATATTTTGGGAATTGGATTTCAACATAACAGCAGATAGATATGGGTCAGTTCTGTGAAGGTGACTTTCTAAAAATGGTCACAATGTCATTTGGAACAGTGACCTAAGTGCATCAATCCTAACAAATCAGGTGACTGCAGTCAAGTATCTCGCAGGGACATACACTGTTGTGTTTATGACAGATAATGTAAACACACCAAGACCATCAGTTTAATTTCAGAGTTAGATGACAGAGTCTGAGCTCAGAGAAACCAGGAGTTTGGTTCAGAAAGAAGTTTGAGTTTTCTTCTAGCAAGATAATTAATGGTTAATTCAGGGTAGTTTGTGATGCATCCCAGCCTGGACATTTAGATTAAAATTCATGTTGTTAGAACTGAAAAGGGTTTGGGCTATCAGAACAGGATTAGGCAGTGGATTTGGAAAAGAATCAAACAATTGCCTCTGTAGTCCGAGGAAATGAAACTGGGAATATTCAGTTAGTTTAAAAACTCAGTTGATGTAGGAGTGATGTTTCTCTGGAATTGAGTATCTGTAAAACGATAGCGTTGGCAACAAACAATCTCAAAATTTGTTTTGTTATCTCTGTTCTGGTCTTTTTATGGGGTATATGCAGCTTCATTATTCATCTTTTCTATAATAAACTCATGCTCTACTATGAAAGAATGTCTGCAGCCTCACGTGAATATGCTTCACTGACTGACCACCACAGCAACCAACTGCAAACTTAAACTTACGGTCTGTCAAGATAAATTTCATTCTAGGATCTGACTTGTCCAGTATTTCAATCAGCTGGAATCATAACTTATGCATAATAAATCACCAGCCATCCACTAGTTTTCCAGGGAATTCGATATGACAGAAAAGATACTGATCTCTCTAGGTATATAAATCTAAATGAAAATTATGGGAACAGTTCTAGTTGGTTGAATGCATAGCTTGAACCTGGAACAGTGTGCCACTACAGGACAGATAGAAATGTTTGTGGTGTTGGATCATACACCCTTCTCACCTCTCAGCTTCTTGTAACTGAAGTCTCTCCTGCTCCTCACGCTCCTTCTGTTCACGAGCTAGACGCCGGTTCTCAGCCAAGATTCTCGCAGCTTCCTCAGCAGATGTGGTCCCTGCGACAGCATCAATAGCAAGTTAAAGCATTAACAGCAAGTGAACAATTGATAGCAAGTGAAGTCTAAGTGGTCAGCAATTTCAGTTCTATGTTGAACACTTGCAAAGCCATACAGCATTTGTGAAAGCTGCTCACAAATGGTTCCTTTAAATGAACCTCCATATGCAAGGCCTGCTCCGACCTCCACCCCCACCACGAATTGAAATAAAGAAATAAACAAGCTGTGACAAAGAAAATTTAGAAGGATCACTGACTGCAGCAAACACGGAGGATGCTTAATGCATTTTACACAATGAACAATAAAAAATTCTTCACTTCAAGGTAAGGCCTGCTTCAATATGCTTCCGTTTTAAAGCTTAGCCATTCTACAAATTAGAAAATGTGACTTTGCTACAGTAAAATTCAGTAGTGGGAGATGTAAAGACCGTGTTTTTGTATTTTTCCTGTAGTTCCAACTATAGAACGTAGAAAAGTACAGCACTGAACAAGCCCTTTGGCCCATGATGTTGTGCCGTGGATAAATCCTAATGTAAAATAAAATAATCTAACCGACACACCCCTCAATTCCCTGCTGTCCATGTGCATGTCCAGCAGTCGCTTAAATGTCCCTAATGATTCTACTTCCACCACCACCGCTGGCAACGCATTCCATGCATTCACAACTCTCTGCATACAGAACCTACCTCTGACGTCTCCTCTATACCTTCCTCCTAAAATCTTAAAACTATGACCCCTCGTGCCAGTCAATCCTGATCTGGAGAAAAGTCTCTGTCTATCAACTCCACCCATGCCTCTCATGACCTTGTATACCTCAATCAGGTCACGTTCCTTCCTCCTCTCCAGAGAGAAAAGTCCAAGCTTAGTCAACCTCTCTTCCTAAGACAAGCCCTCCAGTCCAGGCAGCATCCTGGTAAACCTTCTTTGCAACCTCTACAAAGCCTCCGAATCTTTGCTATATTAGGGCGACCAGAACTGAACACAACATTCCAAGTGTGGTCTCACCAGGGTCTTGTAGAGCTGCAGCAAAACCTCATGGCTCTTAAACTCGAACCCAGTTAATTAAAGCCAAAACGCCATATACTTTCTTAACAATGCTACCTACTTGGGCTGCAACTTTGGGGGATCTATGCACTTTAACACCAAGATCCCTCTGTTCCTCCACACTGCCAAGAATCCTGTCTTTAATCCTAGATTCAGCATTCATGTTCAATCTTCCAAAATGCATCACTTCGCATTTATCCAGGTTGAACACCATCTGCCATTTCTCAGCCAAGCTCTGCATCCTGTCTATGTCGCACTGTAGCCTGCAATAGCCCTCTAATCGACGACACCACCAATCTTTGTGTCATAGGCAAATTTACTAAACCACCCCTCAACCTCCTCATCCATGTCATTTACAAAAACTACAAAGAGCAGAGGCCCAAGAACAGAGCCCTGCGGGATACCACTCAACACTGACCTCCCAGCAGAATACTTCCCATCTACAACCACACTCTGTCTTCTGTCAGCCAACCAATTCTGAATCCAGATAGCCAACTCTGCCGGAATCCCATACCTTCTGACTTTATGAATGAGCCTACCATGGGGAACCCTATCAAATGCCTTGAAGACCATATACACCACATCCACTGCTCAATCTTTGACCTATCTCGTCACCTCCTCAAAAGAACTCAATAAGATTTGTGAGGCATGACCTGCCCCTCACAAAGCCATGCTGACTGCCTTTAATCACACTATACTTTTCCAAATAGTCATAAATCCTATCCCTCAGAATTGGTTCCAAAAGTTTGCTGACCACAGATGTAAGACTGACTGGTCTGTAATTGCCAGGGATTGCCCTATTCCCCTTCTTGAAAAGAGGAACAACATTTGTCTCCTTCCAATCCTCCGGTACGACTCCTGTGGAGAGTGAGGAGGCAAATATCCTCGCCAGTGGCTTAGCAACCTCCTTTCTCACTTCCCGGAGCAGCCTAGGATAAATCTGGTCTGGCCATAGGGACTTATCAATCCTAATGTTTTCCAAAGTTTCCAGCACATCAACTTCATCAATCTTGATCTGTTCAAGCCCGTATCCCAGCTGCTCAAAGTTCTCATTCACAACAAGGTCCCTTTCCTTAGTGACAACCAAAGCAAGAAACTCATTTAGAGCTTCCCCTATCTGCTCAGACTCCATGCATAAGTTCCCTACGCTATCCCTGACCATTCTCTTATTCCTCACGTATGAGTAAAATGCCTTTGAGTTCTCCCTAATCCTTTCCACCAAGCCTTTTTAGTCCGCCCTCCTGGATCTCTTCGGTCCAAAGTTTGTGCGAAGATTTGTAGCTCGGGTGCTCGTTGTTGTGGTTCTGTTCGCCGAGCTGGAAGTTTTTGTTGCAAACGTTTTGTCCCCTGGCTAGGCGACATCATCAGTGCTTGGGAGCCTCCTGCGAAGCGCTTCTTTGATGTTTCCTCCGGTGTTTATAGTGGTCTGTCCCTGCCGCTTCCGGTTGTCAGTTTCAGCTATCCGCTGTAGTGGTTGGTATATTGGGTCCAGGTCGATGTGTTTGTTGATGGAGTTTGTGGATGAATGCCATGCCTCTAGGAATGCCCTGGCTGTTCTCTGTCTGGCTTGCCCTATGATAGTAGTGTTGTCCCAGTCGAATTCATGTTGCTTGTTGTCTGCGTGTGTGGCTACGAAGGATAGCTGGTCGTGTCGTTTCGTGGCTAGTTGATGTTCATGTATGCGGATTGTTAGCTGTCTTCAAACAGGAAGACAGGACCAATCTCGTCAGTCCATTTCTGAGCTCCTTTCTAGCAAACCTGTAATCCTCTAAAGCTGCGCTAGATTCTTGCTTCCTCCACCTTATATAAGCTGCCTTCTTCCTTTTGATAAGAAGTTCCTCTGTTCTTGTCATCCAAGTTTCCTTAATCTTACCCCTTCTTACCTGTCTCAGAGGAACAAATTTGTGCATCACTCGTAAGAACTGCTCCTTAAACAATCTCCACATGGCTGTCATGTCCTTTCTGTGGAACAACTACTCCCAATCTGTACTTTCCAACTCCTACATGATAGAGTCATAACTTCCTTTTCCCCAATTAAATATCTTCCCTTGGTAACTGCTCCTTTCACTCTCCAAGGCAATGGTAAATGTGAGGCAGTTGTGGTCACTGTCACCAAAGTGTTCTCCCACCGCGAGATCTGACACCTGTCCTGGCTCGTTGCCGAGCACCAAATCCAAAATGGCCTCTCCTTTCATCGGCCTGTCTACATACTGAGTAAGGAAACCCTCCTGAACACACCTGACAAAAACTGCTCCATACAAACCATCTGCACTAAGGAGGTTCCAGCTGATATTGGGAAAGTTGAAGTTCCACATAACAACCACCCTGCTACATCTGCATTTTTCCAAAATCTGCCCGCCTATGAGTTCTTCGATCTCTCTATTGCTTTTGGGAGTCTGTCGAAAACCCCCAATGAGATGGTTGCTCCCCGCTGTTCCTAACTTCCACCCATACTGACTCAGTAGACAAACCTTCCTCAACAACCTTTGTTTCTGTAGCTGTGATGCATTCTCTGATTAGCAATGCTACACCCCCTCCTCTTTTTCCACTCTCCCTGTTCTTTTTAAACGATCTAAACTCTGGAACATCTACCAACCCATCCTGCCCCTGCAAAACCCACGTCTCCGATGTGGCCACAACATCATAGCCCCAATTACTGATCCGTGCTCTAAGTTCATCACTCTGACACGCTTTAATTAATCCCTTTGTTTCATCACATGAAAAACCTTCCCCATAGATTCACTACATCCTGTCACTGCACCATCTACAACTACCCCCTTCTCAGATATGTAGCTCTGGCTCCCATCCCCTTGCCAAACTAGATTAATCCCTCCCGAACCACACGAACAAATCTCCCACGCAGGACATTTGTGCCAACTATAGAATGAAATAAGAAAAGAATGGTTTTAAAAACCAAGGATTGCTGCATGGCCTGTGGACAATGACCAGTTATCAACAACAAATGGTTTCTGCCAGTCAACAACCAAATGATTAAGTTTCAGGTAATTGCACAGCTTCTGGCTATGAACGAGAGAGAGAAGCTATTCAGACTGGCACAAGTAGTTTTTGCTCTGGTCTCTATAGAAAAAAAGCCACATTAAGTCTGAAGAAAAGCAGTCTAGCTTTCCTTCACCAGTTGCTCTAAGTTGTGGCTGGTAATCCACAAATCAGAGAACTTTTAAAGTTCCCTGTGCCTCTTACAAACCCAGTGAAAGTATCCAGAGAAGTATGACCGAGAAGCACTTCACTTTCTTCTGTGTCACTGGGTCAAAATCCTTGCCTCTCTAACATTGTGTGATAGCCAACAGCACATGGACTGCAGTAGTTCAAGGCGGCAGTTCACCATCCACCTTCTCAAGGTACTGGCCTGCCAGCAGTGCCGATGTCCCACGAATGAATATACACACATAAAAAACAGTCCTCTGAGCAGCACAAGAATAATCTCAGCAACCCCTGTGAACATGACCACTGAATTATTTTCCCAGTCTATAGCTTGTGCTTTTCAAGTTTAAGGATTACGGTTTTAATTTGTAGAGTTATTTGCTGACAACTCAAAGGTTTACTTGTAGGGACAGATCAATTACTTGTGCTAATTAATAGTTTGTAAGTACAGAAACTTGGTACGTGCTGTCAACCTGCATAAGAAAGTCCAGTATATTGGGGAATCTTTGCATATTTCTAAAAATCTTTAGCTTCTGTGATGACTCCAGGGAAAGTGGGACTTCATTTCCAGCGTACTAACAATTTAATTTAGCATAGTTCGAGCTGGAGTACAAACAGCTGACAAGTATACTCTCAAAATTCAAACATTTATACCAGCCTCAATGAAAATAGCACAGGTATTTGGAATGCTGTGTAGTCTCATTTTACATTCTTAGAAAACTGCTACATTTCATAACCAGATGCATTTGTGAGAATACAGGCTGTAGTGCTGTGTGCATTCATTCAATTTGTAAATGCTGTGTGCATTCAGTTTGTGAATTGGCTTTGCAATTTATAATTGCTGTTAAGGGGGGTTTGCAGAGTTTCCACATCAGATCAGGAATAAAAGTCTCCCTTCAGATGGCTGCCAGTGAATTGAGCTTAGAATTCCTCAGGTCAGATCTGTGTGCCCGTGAATTTGGCATTGAAATTTCTAACCTTACAAAGATAGCATGACAAATGGAATAACTCTGCTACTTTCCTCGGTTTAGGAGCAAAGCTCAATACAGCAGCAGTGGATAAAGTAAGTTTTATGCACTGAAAGTTGATCACTGTGGAAAGATTGTTTATTCAATAAATACCGAATATCTTTAAACCAACAAGGACAAGAAAAAGGTTCCAATAAGTGAACAAAAAAAGGGTACACGAAAAGTACGAGAGATTTCACTGCACATCATCCATTGTTATGATCTACTTGAATCTTAGGTGTGAGACTAGACTTTTTCTTATAAATGAAACATTGTCTGGAATGCTCTGCGTGAAAGGGTAATTGAAACAGATTCAACAGCAGGGATGTGAATGCCCCAGGGCAAAAAGCCCTGAAATTTAGTAGCAGCAAACCTGTGGAATTGCAGCAGCAGCAGCAATGTGCCAATAATTGCAGATCCCAGCATCTACGGTAAAAATGAAAGTTAGGGATTTACAACTGACTGCCATCATTGTTACAGCTGTATACTGGAAGAGGAGGACTCAAGCCACATTTTCTTCCACTAATCTGGTGTGACACTGGCTCATTATTCCTGATCTGTGAAGCCTGTGTTAAGAGTAGAAGGATACATTCTATTCCTCATCACTGGAGTGAATAATTACTGTGATGGGAACAAATTGGCTAAAGAAAATAAAGTTAAAATGAGCCAAGTTATTTACAACAGGGATTAGGAAATGTAAGTCCGAGAAAGTGCGGAGCGAGCACAAATTGGTCTGAGAGCAAGGAGGAACAAATAATAAAATTAGGCATCAAGGCCAAAGCCAAGGTGTAAGACAGCACAGAGCTGCCATCTTGCAAAGCACGGACCAATACCTCATGCAGAGAGAGAGGTATCACATAAGGAGCTGAATAAATCAGAAAAAAAAAGGGGGGGAAATTAAGAATGAGAAGAGCAGTGAATGGGCCTGCAGCCATTGTACAAAAAGCAGACTGGTCAGTTCAGATGTTTGGAGAGTAAAAACTAAATTATTCAGAACGGTACGTACCTACTGCCTACAAATGAAACTTTTATTTTTGGAGTTGAAAAATAAGATTTGTGAAATGCGTAGTTTCAATTATAATTACCAACAAACCTAAGAAACTGCTTACTACTGACACACACACACACATACGGGCTGTATTATTAGCAAAGGTTATCATTTGTGATGTGCACTGATCCTGCAGTGTTTCACCATGTCGTGGATCAGGAGCTGAGGTGAAAGGAGTGTGCAGCTTCTTTAGTGATATTCTAATTAACAGAAAGACAGAGAAAGAGTATGCTTGAAGGTTAAATACATTTTGAGGTTAACTTCAGGAAAAATGATGAAATTAAAACAACATAAGGTGTCAATTGTATTATACCAGAGTCATCAATAGATGGTGAAAAAATCCAACCCACATAGGAGAAGGTTGAGGGGATTCTGAAAGCAAAGAAACCAAAGGACAAAGGAAAGTGTAGAACAATACACAATAATTTTGTAAATGATCAAGTCCACCCCCAATTTAGCTAATACAGTTGTTCCATTGTATCAACAACTCACAGACAGAACAGACTGGGACTGAGTATCAGACAGTACTAGAAAAAGTGGAAACACTGATCAGAGATGCTACTTTGACCCACGAGGACCCCATGCCACAATTTGTTGTTGTTTCTAATAGATGATGATGATATGGGGAAGCCTGTAGCATAAGCTTCATGTATCTTTAGGTCCCTGCAAAATTACCCACAAATTAAGCAAGAGACAGAAGCAACATTAATGATGCTACTAAATTCCAAGTACTTGCATGTTAGGGAGCTCACTTTTTTAACTGATCGCCAAGTTCTTACAATCATAACTGGCTTAAATACTAGGAGCATAGGGTTTAGGTGCAAGGGGGAAAGTTTAAAGGGGGATGTACAAGCAAAGGTTTTTTTTTTACAGGAGGTGGTAGGCACCTGGATCGCAGTCCCAGAGACATGGTAGAAACACATGCAATAGCAAAGTCTAACAAGCACTTAGACAGATACATTAACAGGCAGGGATATGGAGATACAGACCATGTTCAGGCAGATGGGATTAGTTTAGAATGGCATCATGGCGGACAGGGACATGGTGAACCATAGGATCTGTTCCCGTATGTGCTGTTCTATGCTCAGGAGAGATGGACTGGCATTTATTGCCTGTCCCTAGTTGCCCTTCAAAAGGTGGTGATGAGCTGCCTTCTTAAACCACCACAGGCCACCTGCTGTGGGTTGACCCACAATGTCCTTTGGGAGGGAGTTTCAGGATTTTGACCCTGCGACAGTGATGCTAACAGCAATACTTTTCAAAGTCAGGATGGCGAGTGGCTGGAGGGGAACTTGCAGGGGGTAGTGCTCCCATGTATTTGCTGCCCTTGACCTTGTAGATGGGAATGTTGTGGGTTTGAAAGATACTCTCAGGAGCGTCGGTTAGTTTTTCATGCATCTTAAAGAGATTATACACTGCTGCTACTGAGCGTCAGTTGGTCACAGTGAATGTATGGTCACGGGGCTAGAGTTTGTGGGTATGGTACCAATCAAGCGAGCTGCTTTGTCCTGGATGGTGTTGAGCTTCTCGAGTGTTAATGGAGCTGTACCCATCCAGGCAAGTGGGGAGTATTCCATCCCACTCCTGACTTATGTCTTAGAGATAGTGGACAGGCATTGGGGAGTCAGGAGGTGCATTACTTGCTGCTCACCTGGTCATCTCTGACCTGTTCTCATATCCATAGTAATTACGTGGCTAGTCCAGTCCTGTTTCTGGCCAATAGCAACTCCAAGAGGTTGAAAGTTGAGGATTCAGTGATGGCAATGCCACAATGTCAACCTCACTGACTGGCATTTATGTGGGGAGAATGTTACTTGCCAATTGTCAGCCCATCAGGACACTGTCCAGATCTTGCTGCATTTGGACACTAACTGCTTCAGTATGGAGGAGTTGTGTTTGGTGGTGAACTGCTGCAGTCCATGTGATATAAGTTGGCCCACGATGCCTTTAGGGAGCGAATTTCAGGAATTTCATACCTAGCCTTCCTTATTTCCCACTAAATCTAGATGCTAGCTTTGTGATTCAATCCCCCTGCCTAAGGGCATTGTGGGTTAAAACAGTCTGCAGTGGTTCAAGAAGGCAACTCACCCCCACCTTTTCAAGGGCAACTAGGGATGGACAGTAAATGCTGGTCAAAACAATGACTGCAGATGCTGGAAACCAGATTCTGGATTAGTGGTGCTGGAAGAGCACAGCAATTCAGGCAGCATCCGACTCGGATGCTGCCTGAATTGCTGTGCTCTTCCAGCACCACTAATCCAGTAAATGCTGGTCAGCCAGCGATGCCCACATCCCACAAATGAAGAAAGAAAATTCACAAGGAATTCCAAATCCCACTGCACTGCAGCCTTTTGCAGTTGTTTCCTATTTAAATAATCGCCAGCTCTACCGTCTGCCAAAGTACATCACCTCATATTTTCCTACATTATATTCAGATGGGTACCAATATCCTGGGGGGCGGGGGGGTGATATTTGCTAATGCTCTTTGGGAGGGTTTAAACTAATTTAGCAGGGGAATGGGAACCTACATTATAGATTCAGAGTCCAGGAGGTTGAGTGTAGTGAGGTCAGAAATGTAGTTTCAAGGTCGTAAGAGTTCACTGACAAGCAGGAAGGTAGTTTGAAGTGAGTCTACGTCAACAAGGAGCATTCGGAATAAGGTGGGTGAATGAGCAGCATGGGTTAGTACCTGGGATTTCGATGTTGTAGCCATTTCGGAGATATGGATACAGCTGGGGCAGGAATAGTTGCTGCACGTTCTGGGATTTAGATGTTTCAGTAAGAACAGAGAAGATGGCAAAACAGTGGGGAGGTGTGGCACTGCAAGTCAAGGACAGTATTCTGGTAGTAAAAAGGACATTTGAGGACTTGTCTACTGACGTAGTATGGACTGAGATTAGGCGAAAGTGAGAACTGCAGATGCTGGAGATCAGAGTTAAGATTAGAATGGTGCTGGAAAAGCACAGCAGGTCAGGCAGTATCCGAGGAGCAGAAAAATCAATGTTTCGGGCAAAAGCCCTTCATCAGGAAGGGCTTTTGTCTGAAACATTGATATTCCTGCTCCCCGGATGTCGCCTGACCTGCTGTGCTTTTCCAGCACCATTCTAATCTGGGATGAGATTAGAAACAGGAATGACCACCATGTTGGGAGTTTTCTATAGGCCTCCAAATAGTTCCAGAAATTAGTGAGTTTTGAGAAGATTTGTAGCTCAGGTTAAGGTTCTGGATATGGGTTTCCTTACTGAGCTGGAAGGCTTGGTTTCAGACATTTCGTGGCTAGTTGATGTTCACGAACATCACGAAACGCCACGACCAGCTATCCTTAGTTGCCACACACGCAGACGACAAGCAACATGAATTTGACTGGGACAACACTACCATTATAGGGCAAGCCAAACAAAGAACAGCCAGGGAATTCCTAGAATCACGGCACTCATCCACAAACTCCATCAACAAACACATCGACCTGGACCCAATATATCGGCCACTACAGCGGACAGCTGAAACTGACAACCGGAAGCGGCAGGGACAGGCCACTATAAATGCCGGAGGAAACACCACAGAAGCGCTTCACTGGAGGCTCCCAAGCACTGAGGATGTCACCTAGACAGGGGACGAAACGTTTGCAACAAAAATTATCTAAGGATTGTTAAAATCTCCCTAATGTGGCTGAGTTAACTACATTAGCAGGTAGGGCATTCTACGCCCTTACCACTCTGAGTAAAGAACCTGCCTCTGACATCTGTCTTAAATCTATCATCCCTCAATTTGTAGTTATGCCCCCTGAACTTTGGGGGTAGTAAATTGGGTTCCAAGTCAATGTGTTTGTTGAGAGAATTCCAGTTGGAATGCCATGCTTCTTGGAATTCTTGAGTGTGTCTCTGCTTGACTTGTCCTAGGATGGATGTGTTGTCCTGGTCAAAGTGGTGTCCTTCCTCATCTGTGTGAAAAGATACTAGTGAACGTGGGTCATGTGTTTTTGTGGTTAGTTGATGTTCATGTATCCTGGTGACTAGTTTTCTGCCTGTTTGTCCAATGTAATGTTTGTTACAGTCCTTGCACGGTATTTTGTTAATGACGTTTACTCATTTACTCATTGTCTGTATAGGGTCCTTCAAGTTCATTCGCTGTTGTTTTAGTGTGTTGGTGGGTTTGTAGACTACCATGATGCCAAGGAGTCTGAGTAGTCTGGCAGTCATTTCCGAGATGCCTTTGATGCGGGGGGTGGGGGGTGCCTAGGGTTTCTGGACGTGGCAAAAAGCTGGCCATACCATCTATGCTTCATCCGAAGGTTCACTGATGATGTTACCGCGTATGGTGACGAAACGTCTGAAACTGAACCTTCCAGTGAGCAAACCTACATTCAGTTCCAGAGATGTAGAGGAAAGATAAATAATTCTGGATAGGAGTGAGAGTAATAGGGTAGTCGTTATGGGGGAGTGTAACTTTCCAAATATTGACTGGAAATACTATAATTCAAATACTTTAGACACGTCAGTTCTTGTCTAATGTGTGCATGAGCGTTTCCTGACAGTACGTAGACAGGCCAACAAGAGGCGAGGCCACATTGGATTTAGTACTGGGTAATGAACCCGGATAGGTGTTAGATTCTGAGGACAGTGAACACTTTGGTGACACTGACCACAATTCGGTTATGTTTACATTGACAGTAGAAACGGATAGGTATATATCGCAGGACAAGAGTTATTGCTGGGGGAATGGCAATTAAGTTGTAATTAGGCAAGATTTAGGATGTGTAGGATGGGAAAGGGCACTGCAGGGGATGGGCACAATTGAAATGTGGAGGCTTGTTCAAGGAACAGTTACTGCGTGCCCTTGATAAGTATGTATCTGTCAGGCAGGGAGGAAGTGGTCAAGCAAGGGAACCATGGTTTACTAAAAAAAGTTGAATCTCTTGTCAAGAGGAAGGAGGCTTATGTTAGGATGAAACGTGAAGGCTCAGTTAAGGTGATTGAGAGTTACAGGTTAGCCAGGAAAAACCTAAAGAGAGAGCTAAGAGGAGCCAGGAGGGGAAATGAGAAATCGTTGGTAGGTAGGATCAAGGAAAACCCTAAAGCTTTCTATAAGTATATCAGAAAAAAAAGAATGACTAGAGAAAGATTAGGGCCAATCAAGAATAGCACTGGCAAGTTGTGCGTGGAGTCCAAGGACATAGGGGAAACGTGAAATGAATATTTTTCGTAGTATTTACACAGGAAAAAGACAATGTTGTGCAGGAGAATACGGAGATACAGGCTACTAGACTAGATGGGGTTGAGGTTCAGAAGGAGAAGGTATTAGTAATTCTGGAAAGTGTGAAAATAGTTAAGTCTCCTGGGCCAGATAGAATTTATCCCGAGGATTCTCTGGGAAGCCAGGAAGGAGATTGTAGAGACTTTGGCTTTGATCTTTATGTCATCATTGTCTACAGGAATAGTGCTAGAAGACTGGAGGATAGCAAATGTTGTCCCCTAGTTCAAGAAGGGGAGTAGAGACAACCCTGGTAATTATAGACCAGAGAGCTTTACTTCGGTTGTGGGTAGTGTTGGAAAAGGTTATAAAAGGTAGGATTTACACTTAGCTAGAGAGGAATAAGATTATCAGGGATAGTCAACGCGGTTTTGTGAAGGGTTGGTCATACCTCACAAACCTTATTAAGTTCTCCGAAAAAGTGACTAAACAGGTGGATGAGGGTAAGGAGGTTGATGTGGTGCATATGAATTTCAGTAAGGTGTTTGATAAGGGTCCCCACGGCAGGCAATTGCAGAAAATACGGAGGCATAGGATTGAGATTGGCATGGCATTCCAACTGGACCTCTATCAACAAACACAGCGAGTTAGACCCCATCTACCACGTGCTGAGAAAAAGAACAGGAAATGACATCACAACAGGAAGTGACATCACCAACCCAAGGAAACCCAAATATAAAAATAGAAAGCTGGAATCATCAGCAGTGCTTTGCCCGGAGGCCCACTGAAGATGTTACCTAGTATGGTGATGAAACGTCTGAAAATGAACCTTCCAGCTCAGCGAGCAAACCTACATCAAGTCAGAGGGTAGTGGTTGGTGGGAAATGTTCATCCTGGAGTTCAGTTACTAGTGGGGTACCGCAAGGATCTGTTTTAGGTCCACTGCTGTTTGTCATTTTTATAAATTACCTAGATGAGAGCATAGAAGGATGGGTTAGTAAATTTGCGGATGACACGAAGGTCAGTGGAGTTGTGGATAGTGTTGAAGGATGTTGCAGGTTACAGAGGGACATAGATAAGCTGCAGAACTGGGCTGAGAGGTGGCAAATGGAGTTTAATGCGGAAAAGTGAGAGTGATTCACTTTGGAAAGAGCAACAGGAATAAAAACAGTACTGGGCTAATGGTAAGATTCTTGGTAGTATAGATGAACTGAGAAGTCTCTGTGTCATCCCTGAAAGTTGCCACCCAGGTTGGCAGGGTTGTTAAGGCGGCGTACGGTGTGTTAGCTTTTATTGGAAGAGGGATTGAGTTTCAGAGCCATGAGGTCACGCTGCAGCTGTACAAAACTCCAGAGTTTTGTGTACAGTTCTGGTCACTGCATTATAGGGAGAATGTGGAAGCTTTGGAAAGGGTTCAGAGGAGATTTACCAGGATGTTGCCTGGTATGGAGGGAAGGTCTTATGAGGAAAGGCTGAGGGACTTGAGGCTGTTTTCATTCGAGAGAAGATGATGAGAGGTTAGTTAGTTAATTGAGACATATAAGATAATCAGAGGTTTACATAGGTTGGACAGTGAGAGCCTTTTTCCTCGGATGGTGATGGCTAACACAAGGGGACGTAGCTTTAAATTGAGGGGTGATAGATATAGGACAGATGTCAGAGGTAGTTTCTTTACTCAGAGAGTAGTAAGGCCATGGAACGCACTGCCTGCAACAGTAGTAGACTCACCAACTTTAAGGGCATTTAAATGGTCACTGGATAGACATATGGATGAGAATGGAATAGTGTAGGTTAGATGGGCCTCAGATTGGTTCCACAGGTCGGCACATTGAGGGCTGAAGGACCTGCACTGCGCAGTAATGTTCGAAAGGCTATTCCATCTACCAAATTTCTGCATACTTATCCTGTTATATCTCTCTGCAGACTTGGCGTCATCATTACCACTTCCCTCTTTCTTACTTTTGAGTCACCCCAAATTTATCTATAGCATATTCATTCATCCAAGTCACCAATATACACTGTAAATAATTGTGACCATTGCACGTACAATTCTGAAAATGTTCTTTGTCCCAACTGTCTCTTCAATTAGCAAGCCAATCCTCTATCCATACTAAAACACTACCCAGAAACCAAATGGTTATCTTAAGTTGCCTTATATCCAGTTTCTCATTACATGGCTTTTCAAAATCCTGCTCAAAAAACTGTAATAACATTTGTCAGGCATGATTTCCCTTCAAGAACCATGCTGACTCTATTTGATCATATAACGCATTTCTAAATGCTCTCGTATTACATCTTTTATTAGACTTTAACGTGTTTCCAATAACAGATGTTAAGTTAATGGTCTTTTAGTGACCCATTAGGTCCAGGGGACGTGATGGTTTTTAGCCCCATTAGTTTCCCTGGCACTTTTTTTTTCTAACTGATATCCTGCTTATTTCCTCCCCCACTTTAGCCCCTTGATAATTCAGTATTTTTGTACCCATCACCATAAAGACTGATGCCAAATATATGTTCAACTCGTCTGCCATCTTCTGGCTCCTTGTTATTATTTCCATAACCTCATTCTTTAAGATCCCAGCATTCACAGTTGCCTCTGTTCCCTTTTTTATATATTTGAAGGAGCTTTGAGTTAATGTTACTTGCGGAGTTGTCCTTGCAATTTATTTTCTCTCTCTTTTGGTCTTTTTTTTTGTTGGCTTTAAAATTTTCCCAATCCTCTAAAGGTGCCACATTATATATCTTTCCTTCCTGTTTGATACTGTGATTAGCTTCCTTAGTCAACCATGGTAGGTTTATCCCCTTCCTAGAATCCTTCTTCCTCACTGGGATACATCTTTGCTGAGAGTCACTAACTTAAAAAAAAAGTTCATTGCTCATAAATCATTTTCTCGACTAAACAGCTTGCCCTATCTGTACTAGTCAACTCTAATACCATTCCCATGTAATTACACTTACTTATATTTAATAATATTGGTTTCTAACCCAAGTTCCTCACTCCCAAATTGAATGCTAAGTTCTATCATGTTATGGTCACTATTTTCCCTGGCAGACTATTTTTTAACTGAGATAATTTATTAAATCTGACTCATTACAATACCTCTACTGGTTAAAACTCCAACCCCATTATAAACTCCCACTATTCTCTCGAACTGACAGGAAGACAAAAAAAAAAGATGGTGTTCTGGGGGGAGGGACACCTGAGAAGACTGTTCAGTGGCCCTGTCCACAGAGTTCCTGAGATGATCCTTTTGGCTTGCCAGGACTTGTTTCTCGATCTCTTCTCTAGATACCTTTACTTGCTTGCAGGAGGCACGGAGCAAAGAGCTCACAACTTATAGTGTCTGACTTTTGGGCTAAAAGCGACAGTTTTCAGTAACTGGTACGGGAAATAAACTGGCTTTCCTGAAGAAGGGCTCATGCCCAAAACGTCGATTCTCCTGCTCCTTGGATGCTGCCTGACCTGCTGCGCTTTTCCAGCAACACATTTTCAGCTCTGATCCCCAGCATCTGCAGACCTCACTTTCTCCTCAGAGTCATACAGTCCTACAACATGGAGATAGTCCCATTGGCCCAAACTGGTCTATGCTGACAAAGACTTCTATCCACAATAACTCCATTTCCCTGCACTTGGCTCATATCCAACCTTAAACTGATGCCATCTCATCTTCGATTCACCAACCCTGAGAAAAAGACTGAGTGCATTTGCCCTACACACACCTCTCATGATCTTATACACTTCTATAAGATCCCCCCTCAGTCTCCTACGCTCTAAAGAAAATAGTCCTAGCTTGTCCAACCTCTCCCTATAACTCAGACTCTTGAAGCCTGGCAACCCCCTGGTAAATTTCTTCTCCACACTTTCCAGTTTAATAATATCCTTCTTATAGCAAGGTGACCAAAACTGAACACATTACTCCAAGTGCAGCCTCAGCAATGTCCTGTACAACTGCACCCATCTTGAGATATTTTACAAATTGAGGGTGCTATATAAACGTAGACGGCAGTTACAGACTGGGTATTCTCAATCAGGCAATTCACAAGGTCTCACCAAGTTATTATTATCTACAAACTGCTTCAGGTTTCCTTAAAAAAAAAGTGTTTCTTATCAGTCCTTGTGATCAGGACACACCTGGTTTCTGATCAGTTTCTTTGGTTTTGTTCGATGACTTTGCTGAGGACTCTTTTTCCGACATGTGCCGAATTTCGTGCTCCTGACCCCCAACCTCCGATATGGACTTTGGTTTTCCTTCCTTTTCAGTTTTCTTTTTGGATGCAGTCACACTAGAGGTAGCAACTGGAGGTCGGTGGACAGGTAGAGGCTTCTGGGCTGATGGAGGGGATGCAGGGTGCTGCTTGAATCTGTTGGGAGGAGGACAGTCTTTGGTATTGATATAACATTTAAATAAAAGCAATCTATTAAGATCTGACAGCTACACTGAGCAGAGAACCATATCATTGTTTAAAACACAATTACAATTCAGTATCAAAAAGCAGTTCTCAAAAATGTTTAGTTGGGTTTAATTCCTTTAATATTTGCGACACGTTCTATCCAAGTCGAATCAAATACCAGCATCTCACTACAAAGTTTATTTGTACATTCCTTCCTGAAAATGAAAAAACCTGGAAACATTCAGAGTTACATTAGGATGATTTAGTGCAAGCTCTACTGGATTTCAGTCACTGTAAAGGAGACAATGTTGCATAGACTTAAGCTCCAATCTCCCTCATGACTTTGGGTACGGAGTGGCAGCTGAGTATCAGGCAGGTAATGACCAATACTCAGTATTCTAAACCGAAGTGACAGTGCCTGAGGGCAACCAATGCCTAATGACTTCAAATAGCTCAACTCCATGCAAGTTAGTATTTGTACATTTCATTTGGTAAGTCAACTGAGTTTCAGTAAAAGCAGTACACTAAGGGAGCGAAGATAGATTAGATAGACCCAAGAGATTGAACAATTTATTCACCTGCTTTCAAAACTTAGAGTTGAGAAAACATGTTTTCTAGGAAAACTGGCGAAAATTCAAAGTACCACCTTTAATAAAGGTGAGAACAGAGTGGGGAATAAAAGAGGGAGGGAGGATGAGAGAGCTGCACAGAAGAGGACAATAGATAGCCCTCGAAGGGAGATAAAAACAGCCTCATATGTCTGATTCGCATGGTGATTTCTGCAGAGTCTCAATGAGGACACACCAGTTAGAGGCATAGATAGAGTCATAGAGACATATAGCACAGAAGCAAACCCTTCAGTCCAACTCACCCAGGCTAACCAGATATTCTATATTAATTGAGTCCCATTTGCCAGAATTTGGCCATAGCCCCTTCCTATTCATTCACCCATCCAGACGCTTTTTAAACACTAATTGCACCAGGTTCCACCATTTCCTCCAGCATCTCATTCCATACACACACCACCATCTGCATGAAAAAGTTGCCTCTTAAGTCCCTTTTAAATCTTTCCTGTCTCATCTTAAACCACGCCCTATAATTTTGGACTCTCCTATCCTAGGGAAAAGACCTTGGCTATTCACCCTTTCCATGCCCCTCATGATTTTATAAACCTCTCTAAAGTCACCCCTCACCTCTGATGCTTCAGAGGAGATTAGCCCCAACCTATTCAGGCTGTCCCTAAAGCTCAAATGCTCCAATTCCAGCAACATCCTTGTAAATCTTTTCTGAATCTTTTCAAGTTTCACAACATCCTTTCTATAGCAGGAAGATCAGAATTGAATGTAGTACTCCAAAAGTGGCCTGACCAATGTCATATATAGCCGCAACATATCCTCCCAACTCCTATAACCAGTGAGAAGGGGGTGCTTAAAGAATGCTGCATGCTTCAGCTTATGTTGGAAGATTTTTGCAAAGAATCTATCATCAGGTTTGTATAACTCTAAAAGACAGTTCATCCATAAACATGATAGCTCAAGACAATAGGAGGCCATTCAGCCTCCTTGGCCTGTTCCACTATCTAATTTGATCATTGCTGATCTATACTTCTTCCATAGATCTCCCTGAATAAACATCAGTTACTAGATTAATGGTTTTATAAAATCATCTTGAAATATCTATTGCATTACTTGGTTGTTGAAGGTGATGTTGATCTTTTTGTCGCTAAGTTTGGTGGTGATGGGGGTCGCCGAGCCCCTGAGTTTGACGGTGATGGGGGTCGCCGAGCCCCTGAGTTTGACGGTGATGGGGGTCGCCGAGCCCCTGAGTTTGACGGTGATGGGGGTCGCCGAGCCCCTGAGTTTGACGGTGATGGGGGTCGCCGAGCCCCTGAGTTTGACGGTGATGGGGGTCGCCGAGCCCCTGAGTTTGACGGTGATGGCGGTCGCCGAGCCCCTGAGTTTGACGGTGATGGGGGTCGCCGAGCCCCTGAGTTTGATGGTGATGGGGGTCTCTTTATCAAAACTGGCGAGGGTGAGCGTCTACGGTTTGACGAAGCAGGAAATGAAGGACGTTTATCCTTAGTTGGTTTCTGTTTATACAAACCAAATAAGCCCATTACTACTACATTAAATAGCTTATCAGTGTCTTGCTCTACAATTACCAGATGTTCACATCAGTGAAACATCATTTCATGTCTACAATATCAAAGTTGCCAATCATTCCATTATACATTCTATCTATTTGTTGCTTACCCATTTCCCAGGCACTCGTTCATGACATAATGATGCAGTCTGGAATATAAACATCTACTAAAGTAAATGCCCTGTTCCATTTTGCATCATATCATTTCCCATCAGTCCAGCTCCGATTGGATATTATCTGCACACTTCAGATGCAGTTTGGGCTTATATACTTTGCCTCGAGGTGTGATGCGCATCTTCACAATAAACGTGAGAATCATTTCATCATTAACCATCTCAATGTGTCTGGACAGAACTGTCAGAATTAGAAGCTCTTAGCCAGGAAATTGGAGAATGCTTACTCAACCTTTTAACCTCAGTTCAGTCTCAGGCTGTAGGTGAAGGGATGGCAAAACTGTTGGCATATTAGACATACAGCTGCAAGCAGAGTCCTGGCTGGATGTGTACCCGGCTGCACAATCACACAGGTTCACAATGGGATTTACATTGGTTGCAGGTGACTCACAAAAGGAGTAACTAATGATGTGCACACTCTACCACACCATCATCAACACAGGCTCAATACTGAGAATACCTGACTGCCACCACGCCATGCTTCTTTGCTGTACCCTAACAAAGCATACATCATCCTCAGCTCTCTTACATCACATTTTGGCTAACACTACTTACTGCAGGAAGTCAGCCACCTTAGCAAATCGCTATCGGGTAGCCCCGGGATTTGAAAACAGAATGTAAAGGCTGAACTGGAATTTTGTTTTTATTCATTGAGGCAAATGAGTGTGGCAAGGCCCAGCACTGTCTGCCCATTCCTCACAGCCTCGAGTACGTTTCTTTTATTTACTCACTCACAGGATGTGGGGTATCACTAGCCAGGCTAGCAGTTATTGCCCATCCCTATTTACCCAGAGGGCAGTTAAGAATCAACCACATTGTTGTGGGTCTGGAGTCACATGTAGGCTGGATCAGGTAAGAACGGCAGTTTCCTTCCCTAAGAACATTAATGAACAAGATGGGTTTTTCGGACAATTTGCAATTATTTCATGGTCATCATTAGATCACTAAAACATGTTGATGTTGAGGCTGCCTTCTTGAACTGATGCAAGCTGAGCAGTTTGGTATGCCTGAGTGGCTTGCTAGGCCACTCTAGTCAATCACATTGGTATAGGAAAGGGAAGCAGATTTCCTTCTTTCAAAACACATTGAAGACCCACCGGGTTCACCAAGGAACAAAAGCAGGCCACTTGGCCCTACTAACTTATTCTGCCATTCACAAAGACCTTGGCTGATCTGTGACCAAGCTCCTCATTTGTCCCATATCTAGAATAGTTTGGATAACAGAAATCTATCAGTATCAGACTTAAAAACTAACTCAACTTGTATAAACGGACTTACGTGAAAAATCTAAAGTGAACTAACCTTTGCATACATTGAGGAAGAGAAAGTGGTGACTGCAGATGCTGGAGATCAGAGCTGAAAAATGTATTGCTGGAAAAGCGCAGCAGGTCAGGCAGCATCCAAGGAACAGGAGAATCGACGTTTCGGGCATGAGCCCTTCTTCAGGAATGAGGGTGGTGTGCTAAGCAGGCTAAGATAAAAGGTAGGGAGGAGGGACTTGGGGGAGGGGCGTTGGGAATGCGATAGGTGGAAGGAGGTTAAAGTGAGGGTGATAGGCCGGAGAGAGGGTGGGGGCGGAGAGGTCAGGAAGAAGATTGCAGGTCAAGAAGAGGGTGCTGAGTCTGAGGGTTGGGACTGAGACAAGGTGGGGGGGGGGGGGGGGGAGTTAAAGTGTTCAGCCATGGGGCGGTTGGGTTGGTTGGTGCGGGTGACCCAGAGGTGTCCTCTACATTGGGGAGACAGGCCGCCTACTTGCGAACGTTTCAGAGAACACCTCTGGGACACCCGCACCAACCAACCCAACCGCCCCATGGCTGAACACTTACTCCCCCTCCCATCCGCCAAGGACATGCACGTCCTTGGCCTCCTCCATCGCCAGACCATGGCAACATGACGAATGGAGGAAGAGTGCCTCATCTTCCGCTTAGGAACCCTCCAACCACAAGGGATGAATGCAGATTTCTCCAGCTTCCTCATTTCCCCCCCCCCACCTTGTCTCAGTCCCAACCCTCAGACTCAGCACCGCCTTCTTGACCTGCAATCTTCTTCCCGACCTCTCCGCCCCCACCCCCACTCCGGCCTATCACCCTCACCTTAACCTCCTTCCACCTATCGCATTCCCAATGCTCCTCCCTCAAGTCCCTCCTCCCTACCTTTTATCCAGCAACACATTTTTCAGCTTTGCATACATTGAATCCATATGCCCCAGTTTCACCCATTCATTCACTCCAGCAATGCTTCTTTGGAGCGTATGGTTCCATTGAGACTGTGTACAATGCTGTTTTTATCCGTATATCATTGATACATTCAGATACTGGGTTTCTGTTCCATCTGAGTCATTAGCAAATATGCTGAAAAGCTGAGGTTCAGTTTGATAACTCAAGTGTCTATCCATTCTCCTTACCTTGTTTTCTGTCACTTAGCTAATTTCCTCACTGGATCAGCAATTTCTCTTTAGTAATCAGCCTTTCAGGAAGGACTTTATTAAATGCCTTCTGGAGGTCCAGTGACATTCCACTGATCACTACTTTAATCACCACTACTACAATCCAATTATTTCATACCTGACAATATTGATTTAGTTTTTACTTTTAAATTCGACTAAATTAGTTAACTGAACTAAATTCTGCACTTCCATTTAAGTTTTTAACTTGAATATTGGGATCATTCTTTGGTTGTTAGTTCAATAACACGATCATTATGCAATTGCACTCAATGGCACAACTTTCTGGATACAAAGATACTTGGTGGGTCAAAATTCTCCCCAACAGCATTGAATATCACTACAGCATGTGGACTGCAGCGATTCAAGAAGGTAGCTCACCACCACCTTCTCAAGAGCAACTAGGGATTAGTAATAAATGCTGGTCCAGCCAGTGATGTCAACATGCTGGGAATGAATCTAAAAGAATACAGCCTGTATGAATAGATGTTGGTTGTGACTCAGTAGCAGCAATCTCTACTCTGACTCAGAAGGTGATATTACTATCCTAGGCTGATATAATAATTCAGACTTCCTCATGTACTGCTGAGAAATAAGAGTCATCTTTCTGGTGGAACATTGAACCAGGCCCCATCTACCATCCCATGTGGGCTAAAAAGAAATCACCTGGCCAAGGTAGTCAAAGGATTAATGAACAAAAACATGCACACCAACTAACTGTGTGGAATGCTCTGCCCCAGAGGGCAGTGGATGCCCAGTCTCTGGATTCATTTAAGAAAGAGTTGGATAGAGCTCTCAAGGATAGTGGAATCAAGGGTTATGGAGATAAGGCAGGAACAGGATACTGATTAGGAATGATCAGCCATGATCATGTTGAATGGCGGTGCAGGCTCGAAGGGCAGAATGGCCTACTCCTGCACCTATTGTCTACTGTCTATTGAATCAATATAAACATGAGCACAAACAGAAAGATAGTCAAATAAATACTTTTCAAAGAAATTCAACAAATGGCCCCTCTTTCCACTAACCTGAGAGGCTTCGACTGATGTAGTGTCTTTGGCAGAGGCTTCAGACACAGGGTTCTGTCGGTCTGTGCTCCGGCTACGCAGAGGCTTGTTTGGGGGGTTGGCGGGTCTAGCTGAAGCTGAACGAGGACAGAGATGAGACTCTACAAGGTTAGAATTTGAAATAGGAAAGCAAGAAAAGTGCAAAGCAAGAAAATAAAAAGAGAAAAACAGAAATGGTGCATGTTAGGACCACGAATGAATAGCAAAGTGCAGACCACCACACTTGATTAACAGACACCATCACCATGCTTTGGTTAGTAATTAAGGTGGAGAAACATCAAGTAAAAATGGAATTAATAGAATTGACTTTCAATTGCCAAAACGTTTTGTGCCATTTGTACACAGCGAGTTAAATAAGCATTAAACCACAGGACAATACTGTAATTGAATGAGAAACATGAAGACAGTGATTTCATGACACATCGACAGTTATTGAAGCTACCGGCTGAGATCATGCAACCTGTGGGCCACTCCTATTTGTTTTCATTTAATTGCAGTCATCCGTTCAGTGACACAATGAGGATGTCTGTACCCACCCCAAAAACAGAACACATTTTGTAAGAAGTTAAACAGTTAAAAACACATTAAACAGCAATGGGAAAAGCACTGGGTTCCATGCAGCAGACATGGTGATGCTCCAGCCAGGCTGAACATTCAGCTGCCAGGTGCAATGATTATATAAAATTCCATAGCAAAACGCAGGACTTACAAAATATGCTGTAGACGGTAAAAAGCAGCAAATGGAGAGATTTTAGATCAATGAAAGCTAAGTAGCAGAACATCAAAAACAAAATCTGCAACAACTTGTCAGAACAAGAGAATAAACTATTACTTGAATGGATTCCAATTTTTAACAAAAACGCATCTCTTTTTCAGATTTCCACCAATTCCCCAACAGTTAAACATCTCTTCCTATCTAGCGAGATTGGAACTTGGGACAGACCAGGCAAAATGAAGCAATTTTTCCAAATTCTTAGCTATACTGAAATTGGCTAATTGGTAATGAATGATCTCACACTGAGATTCAAAAGCTGTAAATGTGAAATGAAAACAGGTACTCCATAGGTCAGGGAGCAGCATGGAGGGAGAAACAACATTAATGCTTCAGATCGTTAAGATTGTGTCAGACTTTCATTCTGATGAAAGATGACAGACTTGAGACATTAATTCCACTGCTTTCACCAAAACTTGGAGGTGCTGGTGTTGGACTGCAGTGGATGAAGTTAAAAATCACAAAACACCAGGTTGTAGTCCAACAGGTTTATTTGGAAGTACTAACTTTCGGAATGCCACTCCTTAACCACCTGATGAAGGGCAGCACGGTGGCACAGTGGTTAGCACTGCTGCCTCACAGCTCCAGAGACCCGGGTTCAATTCCTGCCTCAGGCCACTGACTGTGTGGAGTTTGCACATTCTCCCAGTGTCTGCGTGGGTTTACTCCGGGTGCTCCGGTTTCCTCCCACAGTCCAAAAAAAATGTGCAGGTTAGGTGAATTGGCCATGCTAAATTGCCTGTAGTGTTAGGTGAAGGGGTAAACGTAGGGGAATGGGTCTGGGTGGGTTGCGCTTCGGCGGGTTGGTGTGGACTTGTTGGGCCGAAGGGCCTGTTTCCACACTGTAGGTAATCTAAAAAAAAGACCTGTTGGACTATAACCTGGTATTCTGTGATTTTTAACACTCTCACCAGATTTACTGTCAGACCCTGCTGAGTATTTCCTGTTCTCAGTTGTTAATTTTCATACTGATATATACATCATTGTACCAAATGTGATTAATAGCAACCAAAACTCTCAAACCTACACATGAATTTGCTGGAATGCTTCTATCAAGTTTTAGCATTCTGCTGTAAAATGTGTTTCTGAAAAGAGCAATTCACAATATTCTCATCTTAGTTCTTGTACTCTATAGCAGATAAATAAATATGGAGAGATGTAATGATGGGGAACCAGGAGAGCATGTGAAAATTATACAGCAGCCTGAGGTTTGCCTTTCTGATTGACCTGTACAACAAGAACATCAATTGTCACATCAAATGTCAGACTCATAAATAAAGCAAGCCTGGGGGCTTAGGTGGCTGCTTCTTTCTTTCCGATGGCCAGGACTAAAAAAAAAATCAACAAAATATTGAAGCTAAAATTTTAAAAAAATTTATTAAAAGGTTAGAAGCACTGCATTAGATTAAACTGAATTCTTTTTCTGATCTGAAAACAAGAAAGGCAAGAGAGAAAAATAGGGGAAAGAGAAAAAGAGGACAGTAAAAATGATCAGATTAGAGATGCAGCAAAACATTTTGAAAACTGGAGACTTAAGTAGCCTTTTGTTTTTACCTCAGCCTTTTGATCTAGCAGAGATTGGGGAATTAATCAATCCCTGGGTCGGTCAGTTATTTCAGGATTTGAAGTAGTGTCATGTGATACTTAAGACATGCTGGAATCAAACATCTCAGGAGGTTCAAGCTCAGAGAGTTTGTACCAACCTACAAAAGCCCGAAATACAATGCTAAAATACAATTCCTAAACACGGTGCTGTTTATCATCTTCTATTTTTCTACTGGTTGCATAATTAACCTCTTCTAATAGAAAACAAAAGACTGCAAATACTGGAAATCTGAAATTAAAACAGATTGCAGGAAACACATGGCATGTCAATCAGCATCTGTAACAGGGAGCAAGAAGGTTAACATTCTGAAGCTGGATAAACGCGAGACATTATGAATCACGATTATTGACACACATTGTGATTCTGGGTTATGATCTGTCTTTTTTGAGAGGTATCTCTGAATCTAACCTTCAATTATCTCTGATATCATTATCCATGCTATGCTCAGTGTAATACATTTTTAAAAATTCATTCACAGATGAGAAGATCACTGGCTAGGCCAACATTTGGGCGGCACGGTGGCACAGTGGTTAGCACTGCTGCCTCACAGCGCCAGGGACCTGGGTTCAATTCCCACCTCAGGCCACTGACTGTGTGGAGTTTGCACATTCTCCCTGTGTCTGCGTGGGTTTCCTCCGGGTGCTCCGGTTTCCTCCCACATTCCAAAAAAAAATGTGCAGGTCAGGTGAATTGGCCATGCTAAATTGCCCATACCTTCAGGTGAAGGGGTAAATGTAGGGGATTGGGTCTGGGTGGGTGCGCTTCGGCGGGGCGGTGTGGACTTGTTAGGCTGAAGGGCCTGTTTCCACACTGTAAGTAATCTAATCTAATCTAATTTATTGCCCAACCTTAATTGTCCAGAGGGCAGCTTAACAATCAACCACATTGCTGTGGGTCTGGAGTCACATGTAGGCCAGACTAGGTAATGAAGGCAGTTTCCTTCCCTAAAGGGAGTTAGTGAATCAGATGGGCTTTGCCGACAATTGACAATGGATTCATGGTCGTTATTAGACCCTCATTTCCAGATTTAAAAAAAATTGAATTCAAAATCCATCATCTGCTTTGATGGGATTTGAAGGACATTCCCTAAGATGTTACCTGGGTTTCTGGATTAATATTCTAACAATTATACCACAAGGCCATCGCATCCCTAATGATCTTTCAAACTATTAAAATCTGAGGAACTATTGGATAGAGAAATCATGCTTAACTAATTTATTAGAGTTCTTCCAAGGAAGAAGTAGTGTTAAAGGTGAACCAATGGATGTACTGCCAGCTTCCACCCCTCTCTCCCACCGCCTCCCACCCCATCACCACACCTCCCCTGTCAGCACCATCCCTCATGTAGGGGGGTGGGTGTTCTGTGAGTTCCCTACATCTCCCCCACAAGTCACGAAGCCCAATGTGGGACCTTCTTTGACTCTGAGCTTTATTAGATCTGGTAACTGAGTTGAGAACAGAGTTGAGAAGTTCACTTTCACTATTCGCCATCAGGACAGAGCTGATGCCCCAGTCAGCAAAAGCTTCTTGGTCCTGAGCTGAATAAAAATACTTTGCTACATTAGCAGAGAGCAGCCAAGAACGTGTGTAACCACAAGGTCAGTGTGCAGGCAAAGCTTTTAATGCAATCACCCTCAATAAATATATGGCTTTTAGAAATATTGTCTTTGGTAAAGAGAATTACCTGCAGAACTTTGTCCAGCTTCTGATATAGCAGCAGCACTCTTGCTCCTAGCTAAAGAGGACTGTGTGGGGGTTAGCAGACGGCTGATGATGTTACTCTCCAGGGGACTGTTCTGGGAACGCCGAGCTGAGGGGCAGGAATAAACCAAAAAGCAAGTCAGCATAGTTTTGACTTGGGTGTGTGTGTGTGTGTGTGTGTGTGTGTGTGTGTGTGTGTGTGTGTGTGTGTGTGTGAGAGCGCGTGCGCACACACACGTGGAGTCAGAGAAAGAAGGGAGGAGGATTGAAACAAATTGTGACAAAAACATGTTCAGTTAGCAAATGCTTACCGAGAAATAGAAAAGGGTTAAAAGCGAAAACAAAAACTTCACTATCCCAACCAATTAGATAACTAGCAGTAAACAATATTCAACTCATGGTAATAACAAAGGCATGGTGGGTCCCGATAAATACACTGCTGGCCATTAACAAATAAGCAGAGGTCTGCTGACTTTAACAAAAGCAAGGTGCATTCAAACAGAATACTGGCAAATGCAGGGTGTAATTAACATATCAGTACGAGCAAACAAATAAGCCTCTGCTTGTGGGGGCAGAGTAACTTGCTTCTAAGCACGTGGAAGCATCAGCTTCAGGAAGCTACCTATAATGAACATCACGCTGCCACAGTCTACTCTGCGTAAATGGTGTAACGTAGCCAGAGGACAGTAGTAGCTCCCTGTATAACTGTGCCTGTGTTAAGAAACTGGGGAAGTTACATTAGAGGTACATAGCCCGCTGTAAGCTGTAGAAATGGAAAATATTGGGAAGTTTCTGTTAGTGAATTTGAGGGTTAATACTGGATGAACACAATCAGCAAGCAGACTTCACGATTGAAAAGATTTCCAAACTGAAAGAGGTTAATCACAAACAGGATGCAACAGGCTAAAAAAAAAATCAAAATTGCACAGGTATAGTCAGGAGCTGGTCAGATTGGATTGCATTCTGTCAATGTAGGCCCTTTCGTACTGTCACCACAAACAATCTAGAAAATGTAAAAGCTTTGAACTTGTTCCCTAATGAGAAGAAATTAATATAATCAAATCAGCAAGATGTTCTGTGTTGCAACAGGTGCAATTTTGAGACCCAGTGCAATAAATCAAAGTAGAAATATTCATATAGCATCAAGTTAAATACATTTAATATTCAGTGAATATTTTTATCATGTTACAGAGGAACTATCTGATGCAAATTGGTAGCCACCTTGCAGATTGTCCTTTTTGTCTGTTTGAGATAAAGAACGAGGGTTGCTAGGCAATCTATTCAGCGAAGAGCTTCTCTTCTTGTCTGCTGTGTGTAAGAATCAATGGCATTGTTTCATTATTCCCACAACATCTTCAACACCAAAAGCTGCTTCCAAATCCTGCAGGCTCACTTCCAAAACTTCAAAAATGCTTAATCCTTTTTTTAGTGTCAGGGTTTAAACTAAAAGCACACAACAATGTTAGAACATAGAACAGTACAGCACAGAACAGGCCCTTCAGCCCACAATGTTGTGCCGACCACTGATCCTCATGTATGCACCCTCAAATCTCTGTGACCATGTGCATGTCCAGGAGTCTCTTAAATGTCCCCAATGATCCTGCCTCCACAACTGCTGCTGGCAACGCATTCCATGCTCTCACAACTGTCTGTGTAAAGAACCAGCCTCTGACATCCCCTCCAACCAGCTTAAAACTATGACCCCTCGTGTTAGTCATTTCTGCCCTGGGAAATAGTCTCTGGCTATCGTCTCTATCTATGCCTCTCATAGAACATAGAAAAATACAGCACAGTACAGGCCCTTTGGCCCTCGATGTTGCGCCGATCCAAGCCCACCTAACCTACACTAGCCCACTATCCTCCATATGCCTATCCAATGCCGTTTAAATGCCCATAAAGAGGGAGAGTCCACCACTACTCTCAATCGCCCCAATTGAACCTTCACGCCTCATCTTTACATAGGCCGCCCTCTTCCATTTAACAAGGGATTCCAATTCCTTATTAAACTACGGCTCCCTCACACGACCCTTTCCTCCCTGCCTGACGGGTACATACTTATCAAGGACACTCAATAGTTGCTCCTTGAACAAGCTCCACATATCAATTACGCCCTTGCCTTGAAGCCTACTTTTCCAAGCCACGCATCCTAGGTCATGCCTCACCGCATCATAATTTCCCTGCCCCCAGTTATAACTCTTGCTCTGCAGTGCACACTTATCCCTCTCCATCACTAGAGTAAAAGTCACCGAATTGTGGTCACTATCCCCAAAGTGCTCACCTACCTCCAATTCTAACACCTGGCCTGGTTCATTACCCAGAACCAAATCCAGTATGGCCTCACCTCTTGTTGGCCTGTCTACATATTTTGTCAGGAAATCCTCCTGCACACATTGGACAAACACCGACCCATCTAACGAACTCGAGCTATAGCTTTCCCAGTCAATATCAGGAAAGTTAAAGTCCCCCATAACAACCACCCTATTACTTTCACTCTTCTCCTGAATCATCCTCGCAATCCTTTCTTCTACATCTCTAGGACTATTAGGAGGCCTGTAGAAAACTCCTAACAGGGTGACCTCACCTTTCCTATTCCTAACCTCAGACCAAACTACCTCAGATGGAGGGTCTTCATCCATCGTCCTTTCCACCGCTGTAATATGATCTTTGACAAGCAATGCCACACCTCCCCCTCTTTTACCCCCACCTCTGACCCTACTAAAACATTTAAACCCTGGAACCTGCAACAGCCAATCCTGTCCCTGTTCTACCCATGTCTCTGTAATAGCCACAACATCGAAATCCCAGGTACCAACCCACGCTCATTACCTTGTATACCTCAATTAGGTCCCCTCTTCTCCTCCTTTTCTCCAATGAAAAAAGTCCGAGCTCAGTCAACCTCTCATTATAAGAAAAGCCCTCCAGTCCAGGCAGCATCCTGGTAAAGCTCTGAACCTGCTCCAAAGCATCCATATCTTTCTTATAATAGGGCAACCAGAACTGGATGCAGTTATTGAAATAATTATTATGTTATTGAAATAACGTTATTGAAATAATTCTCTGATCAAGTAAATGTCTGCAAGAGAGCCTGATTTTTCTTAAAAGGTGGAATGCAACATTCACAATTATTCAAAACAGCATGTTAAATGTGGCTAGAAAGCATTTCCTGCACCTGCTTGTTCCACCTGGGAGACACTCTGTTCTGGTTGAGAGGTTTTACTACCCAATCGGTTTAATGAAGCACTTCTTTTCTTCAAAGACGCACCTAAAAATCAAATTCAAATTCTGTTAAATGACTGAAGGCAAGTGATTAATGAATGACAACAACCCAAGAACTAGAACTATACCTTAAACCCATACAATCCCATTTCACCTTAGCATCTGAAAAAGTGGCAGCTGTGACTCAGCGGGCAGGTCTTTCAACCTGAATCAGTGGATTGTGGTTTCAGGTTCCACACCAGGAAACACAAACCCTACACTGGCACTCCTTCGGAAAGCAAAGTGTAGCTCTATTGCGTCTGGACTAGTAATCCAGACACCCACATAACACCTGGGAACTCATGTTCAGTTCCCACCACCAAAGGGTAAAATTTGGAATACAGCCACACAAGCCACTCAGTTCAAGGGCTGTGCAGCAACGTAGGGATGGTCACAGCCTATAAGAGAAAATAAAAGTATACTACTGAGCTGTGCCAGTCAGAAGGTCTGTACTGAGAGAGTGCTGCAGTGTTGGAAGGTCAGTACTGAGAAGGAGTTACGTCACATCTGTCTTAAATGCTCAATCCTTATGGATGTAGGTTTGCTCGCTGAGCTGGAAGGTTCATTTCCAGATGTTTCGTCACCATACTAGGTAACATCTTCAGTGAGCCTCCGATTGAAGCACTAGTGGTGTAACCCGCTTTCTATTTATCGGTTGGGTTTCCTTGGGTTGATTATGTCATTTTCTGTCCTTTATCTCAGCAGGTGGTAAATGCTTCAGTGCTTCATTCAAACGCTCACTGAAGGTGTTACCTAGTATGGTGATGAAACGTCTGAAAACAAACCTTCCAGCTCAGCGAGCAAGCCTACATCCAACACCTCAACCTAAGCTACAAATCTTCTCAAAACTCGCTCAATCTTCATCCTGTGATTATACTCCCAGGTTCACGACTCAGCAGCCGGAGAAACACCGTATTTAAAATGGTTATATCCACACGACAGCAGTGGCAACACATGAAGAGTATTGTACTTCAGGAGCTACAAGTGCTTTGGGGCATTCTAAAGCCATGGCAGGTGCTCTACAAATGCAAAGTCTCTCTTACCTTAGGATTATTGAGATTTTGCTATTACCTGGCACTTGCTGTAATTGAAGTTCTTTGCTAACTGATTGCATCACAAGGTGGACGGAGCACATTGAGACACATCGAACTGCCAAGTGGTGATTGTAGGACTGACCCTCCAACAGTGCGGCGCTCTCTCAGCAATACATTGATTTGTCAGTCGACATTGTATACTTAACTAGGTAATTTGAGGATCAAATGACCTTTAGAATCAGGTGAGATGGACAATGAAAGCCTCAATAACTATTCACTTGCCAAACCGCCTTCATTGATCCTCAATTTTGTCATAGCACTTCAATAACATGACCAGGAATAGATCATCATTAACTCTGAATAGAACAACTTATGTTTATAATCACAATCTGGTTTACAAAACAATATATAACAAGTCTGCCACATCATGATGTACTTTCCCCAATCAATCAACAAAAGCTTTTCAGCTTAGTCTTTAAGCAGCAGTTACAGTATTTGTGAAAAACCATCAGATTGAAGGTGAGCTAGTGTGGGCTATGAGAAGTGTAAGTCACCAGCCCATTCACTTGCTCAGTCCCAGGACTCCGAGTTAGTTCAGTTCACAGATTAGTGAGGAATGTACAAAAGATTGACAAGGAGGTTTCAAGCTTGTCTTTCTGATTAGGTTCAGCTCCATGATTACATAAGCCACTCAGTTCCAGCATTTGCAACAGTGAAACATGATGATAAACAATAACTGCAGTTAAATGGTGAAGATTTTTACTCACATTTGGAAAAATATGGACTTATTAGTGATACTTGGCATGGCATTATACAAAATTATGAGAGGTATGGAGAGACTGTATAGTCAGAGTCTTCTTCCCAAGATAGAAATGCCACTCACTATGGGACATAGGGCGAAAGTTTAAAGATGGAAGAGGCAGCTTTTTTTTTGCAGAGGATGGTTAAGTACCAGGAATGTGCTGCCAGAGGTGGTGGTGGAAGCAGATACAATAGCAACGTTCAGAAGGCATCTTGACAGATATCTGAACAGGCAGGGAAGAGTGGGATACGGACTGCATAGAGGCAAAAAGTTTTTAGTTCAGGAAGACATGTATTAGTGTAGTCTTGGTGAGCCAAAGGGCCTGTTCGTGTGCTAGACTGTTCTTTGTTCTATCAAAGCTGCATAAATCTCTCACGAAAGAGATAAAAGGGAGCATTCATTAGAAACTGAAGTGTATTACACAAACAGGATTTCATTTCTCAGGTTCTCCTGGGTTCTCAAGTGGTCAGACACTTTTACCCTCCTTGTTCTAAAATTGTAGCATTTCATTTTTCTGCATAAGTGATGAAAAACTGGAAGAGATTCAGGCTCAGCTTTTACAAATGAAAATGATTTACCTGAATCACTGGAAAAAAAGAACTCTTTCAGCTTTAAAAGTAATGAGCCTATCCAAAGATAACCAGAAGGTTTTTCAAAAAAATAACTTACAATGACTGCTTGAAGGTAAGAGGCATGGGTGAGGTACAAAATCAATTATTTACAGCTGACTTTACCAAGGAAGAAGTCAGAGTGAAGGGGTACATAGTCAAGAGACTGCATGGGGTACAAACTTGATAAATTGGTAGCAGTGGAGGCTGCTGGGACTTCAATTTGACAAGCCATCACTAGCTGAGATGTACCAGAGGTAGAAGGCCAGTTTGAGAAAGTGGTTAAAAGTATATATATGGCACTCTGGGCTTTATAAAGAGATTTCAAAAGCAAGGAAGTTACAATGAACTTCTCTAAAACCCTGGTTAGATCTAAACTAGAGTATTGCATTTGGTTCTGGCACTGACTCTCGGAAGGGTGGTATGATCATGGATATAACGCACAAAAAATTTACAATTATGGTTCAAGTGATGAGAAATTACAGTTCAGAATTTAGATTAGAGAAGTTGAGGATGTTCTCTATAGAGGATAGAAGGTTGAGTGGAGATTGTCGTAGTCGTCACAATAATGAGGCATCGATGGCAGAGAAAGAGAAACGGATTCTGCTACTGTAACCATTCTAGGCTGTGATTAAATTAGACATAGTAAAGCATTTTTAAAGTAATCTATGGAAAGATTCTCCAATTGAGTTCTGCAATTCAGAAACATTCAGAAGACAGAGCTCCGCACAAAAGCAGCAAAGACACAAATATCTGGACCATTTTACTGAAATCACTGTGGTGACCATTCCTGCATGTTAAGATCACATCAACATTGTTCACAGAATTTCATTTCAAGAAATATGATAAAGAGTGATGAATCACATTTCTCTTCGATTGAGAGCCAATAAACAGTAGTCAATGCCACAGCAGCTGGCAGTTTCAGAAAATGGTCTGGGAAGCTTGGGACTGAGATAAAGGTAAGAGACCAATCATTACTGATTTACAGGGCCGAGAAGGTTGGAATTTTTAGAGATTCATGCCCTTCTTAACCACTTGAAGCTGACTGCATTCAACACACATCTTCACAGACAGATTCATCTGTTTGCATGAATAAATGAGATCAACAGGAGAGTGAGGGATAGCAAGAATCAAGTGTTAATGGTGGTCCATTCAACCCAAGCAAGAGATCAGTCATTTGCAATCACTTATTCTGATTTAAATAGTCACCCTAGCTTTGAGAGATAACAGTTTACCATTGTTTATCGTTGTAACTTGATGTGAAGACACACAGTTCAATTACAGGATGGCCATCTGCTGAAGAGTAACACAATACTTTGAAGTTTAAAATCTATAACAAAATTTATAACATGCGCGCAAATCCAGGAACAGCTCACTTACTTTTGTCAGGAGAGTGTGGAAGTGCTGTTGAAGATGAAGACAGACGCTTGCTTATCTCAGGCCGTGCCTGTTTTGTGAGGCTGCCGGTGGATGTAGAGCGTTTGTCTACAACTGCAGGAAGAAAATAAAACTCAACATCTTTGAGGGAGGAGTCCAGGTACAGCACTGGTAACTGTCTTGAACAGCCCTTTACACCATGCATATCTTAGATATATTTTATCCTGAAAGTAGATATTGGGATGAGAGAACTTGCATCAATTTATTGAGTTTTATTAGAAAAGAATGTTCTTGGCTTGGGTCTGGAGTTTCAGAGTTTGAAAATCTTCAAATCAAAATGTCAATAATCAATGGAAAATAAAAACCTTCAACTTAAATGGAAACAAATTTTAGTTACAATTCTGATCTAAACCTGCTCAGTGTAACATTTGCCTGTTTGAGCAAAATAGTGAAGTTGCTACGTCCTGCTGAAAATTTTGTGCTCAGACAGTTTTGGGCAGTGGAACAAGAATGCTGCTCAGTGTTGGCAGTAGGTGCACACTGCTGATAGTGTGCTCTCATTTTACAGTGAACTCATCTGGAAATCTAACAACTTCAAAAATCCAATTACCATTGGCTCACAACATTTCCAGTTTAGGCTGCTCTAAGCTGTCTCATACTTCTCATAACCAGATCATGCAAATCCGAACACACTTTACAAACGAGCCTGAGGGAAAGCCCTGTTAAGCTGGGATTGAAAATGATGCCCAAGGAGGAGTGCTCCCACACATCGCACCCTCAATCCAGTATACCACACCATTGTTAAAATAGCATTAGGGCAAGTTAAAGATGATCACGGATTGTTACCAGAAGCTTCACAGATCCAGGCACTTCACAATTGAATATTTAATGTAATAAACATTAAGGTAAGCCAGATAACATTCTGGTGATGAAAATGGAAAGATACAATCTCTGCAATTCAAAAAGATTGTGGGCTTAAATTTCATTGATAAGTATGCATCAATGCAGCTTGACCTTCAGTTCATTTAGAAAGTCTCTAAATCCTAAAGCAGCACCTGTTTATTAGATCAGACCGATATTAGCATAACATGTTTTCAGGATAAAATATCACTTCACAACTTTCCTTACAATCCATGTGCATGCATCCATACCCAATATTCGCTGGGGAAAATAAAGCAAGTATTACATGCCTGTGGTGCCTGAGATTAGTTTCCTTTTCCAGTTTTAAAATGTTAGTTTGCAACATTAACTAATATTCATCTTTAATGCATTAATTTCAGCAAGCAGGTAGCATAGTTCCAAACCAGAACCATCTTCAGTGGAAGCCTGGGAGTCTGAGGAAGGAGGGGGGCAGTCAGACAAATTTAAAGGTGGAGTTAAGGAATGTTCAGGAACACCTAAACGAGAGAGAAATGATCACTTAACAAAATCAATACAGATTAATAGATAAATATTGGTGACAGCAAAAACAAGGCGATTAATGATGACAGGAACTGAGCTCGGGGAATAATCCCTGATAAATGCTTACAAAGACAATCAAAACAAAACAAAATGGTGGTCTTGTTTGTCTTTGATTTAAACATCACATATCATCCTCTCACTTCAACACTGCTCACAGCAAAATATCATCCGCATTGGATCCATCCACTCACATTCAGCTACTCCCCATCTTAGTCTTATTAAAACCAACTCTGCAAACTCCACCATTATACATGCTATACTGCACATAAGGGAGCCCATGTTGAATCAGAGGGGCTCAGTTTCAGCTTGCATTGAAAATTCTGTGGCTGAAGCAAAACAAACATCTCCTTAACAGTTCAGGTCCTTTTGGACCTGGTACAAGCTGGCATCCAAAGACATTCATATTTGAGGTGGAAAAGACTATGTTTGGAACGGTCTCTGATTCAAGGTAAAATTAAAAAGGGTACGTGGCCGGTTTTGAAGTCTGTCTGACAGTAAGCCTGGGTACTTTCTTTGTTAGAGAAAAAAGGAAGATTTTTATTGTTTTAATAAGAAGGAGATGAAAGGTATTTATGCTGGTGACTATGGCAGCAGCCTGTGAGCGTTCTTGTGATACAGTGGTAATGTCCTCACCTTTGGACCAGGGGGCACAGGTTCTAGTTGTATTTGTTCTAGATGTGTCATAGCACATCAGACTCTGGTGGCAGCAGCTTGTGGATCAACTGTACAGACTAAGAGTCTCAAGTGTCAAACATTTGAGAAAGCGAGCATAAAAGTGGCTGTGCTTGAAACTGTCTAGCTAGTTCTAAGGTGAAAGAGAATGTGGCCTCTGAGTCAACTCGTTAGCATTTCTAGATTGAGACTCACATGAGCTATATAACATTGTCATGAGGATGCACGCAGAAGCCACCACTATCAAGACCAGATTACAGACTGCCCTCAAGTTTTACAGACTGCACATTTTGGGTCTACCTGGTTTCAGGACAGAAGAGCAACTGGAGGCTAAAATGTCATCAAACAGCAATGTAGCAATCTGGGGAAAACTCATGCTCAAAGTGAAAAGACCTTTTTCGCATGGAGTTAAATGAAGACCAAAGGAATCACAGAATCATAACTGTGCAGAAAAGCCAAAAAGTGAGTGTATCTAGGAAATCAAACCACACCAAACGGCAGTTTAAAAGATTGAAGTTACCACACTCAGAAAATAAAGAATGCCAATTATTGAGGTGCTCAAAATTATGAACATTTTGACAGGGTAAAGAAGGATATTCGGTTTCAATTAGTTGATTTCTCAGTAGTAGGGGCCACAACTTTAAAGTTGTCAGCGAAAAAGTTAGATCGAGCTGGAGAATAGGACTAGCTGGGTAGCTGTTTCAGAAGCCAGTACAGACTTGAGTGGCCTACTTCTGCAGTGTAAAATTTTATGATTCTATGAATTCACATTTGGTAGTAGGAATCGTTTGAATGTGTATATCATAGAGATGTACAGCATAGAAACAGACCCTTCGGTCCAACCCGTCCATGCTGACCAGATAGCACAACCCAATCTAGTCCCACCTGCCAGTACCCGGCCCATTACCCTCCAATCCCTTCCTATTCATATACCCATCCAAATGCCTCTTTAATGTTGCAATTGTACCAGCCTCCACCACTTCCTCTAGCAGCTCATTCCATACACGTACCACCCTCTGTGTGAAAAAGGTTGCCCCTTAGGTCCCTTTTATATCTTTCTCCTCTCACCCTAAACCTATGCCCTGTAGTTCTGGACTCCCCCAACCCAGGGAAAAGACTTTGCCTATTTACCCTATCCATGCCCCTCATAATTTTGTAAGCCTCTATAAGGTCACCCATCAGCATCCGACCCTCCAGGGAAAACAGCCCCAGCCTGTAGCTCAGATCCTCCAACCCTGGCAACATCCTTGTAAATCTTTTCTGAACCTTTTCAAGTTTTACAACATCTTTCCGATAGGAAGACCAGAATTGCACACAATATTTCAACAGTGGCCTAACCAATGTCCTGTACAGCCGCAACATGACCTCCCAACTCCTGTACTCCTGTACTCAATACTCTGACCAATAAAGGAAAACATACCAAACGCCTTCTTCACTATCCTATCTACCTGTGACTCCACTTTCAAGGAGCTATGAACCTGCACTCCAAGGTCTCTTTGTTCAGCAACACTCCTTAGGACCTTACCATTAAGTGTATAAGTCCTGCTCAGATTTGCTTTCCCAAAATAAATCACCTTGCATTTATCTGAATTAAACACTTTCTGCCACTTCTCAGCCCATTGGCCCATCTGGTCAAGATCCTGTTGTAATCTGAGGTAACTCTCTTCGCTGTCCACTACACCTCCAGTTTTGGTATCATCTGCAAACTTACTAACTGTACCTCTTATGCTCGCATTCAAATCATTTATGTAAATGACAAAAAGTAGAGCACCCAGCACCAATCCTTGTGGCACTCCACTGGTCACAGGCCTCCAGTCTGAAAAACAACCCTCCACCACCACCCTCTGTCTTCTACCTTTGAGCCAGTTCTGTATCTAAATGGCTAGTTCTCCCTGTATTCTGAGAGATCTAACCTTGCTAATCAGTCTCTCATGGGGAACCTTGTCGAACGCCTTACTGAAGTCCATACAGATCACAACTTCCGCTCTGTCCTCATCAATCCTCTGTTACTTCATCAAAAAGAAAACTCAATCAAGTTTGTGAGACATGATTTCCAACGCACAAAACCATGCTGACTATCCCTAATCAGTCCTTGCCTTTCCAAATAGATGTACGTCTTGTCCCTCAGGATTTCCTCCAACAACTTGCCCACCACCGACATCAGGCTCACTGGTATGTAGTTCCCTGGCTTGTCCTTAAAAAGCGGCACCACATTAACCAACCTCCAGTCTTCCGGCACCTCACCTGTGCCTATCGATGATACAAATATCTCAGTAAGAGGCCCAGCAATCACTTCTCTAGCTTCCCACAGAGTTCTTGGGTACCACCTGATCAGGTCCTGGGGATATATCCACCTTTAACCGTTTCAAGACATCCAGCACTTCCTCCTCTGTAATCTGGACATTTTGCAAGATGTCACCATCTATTTCCCTACAGTCTATAAATAAATCTGTCAAACACGTTTTATCAGTTGGGCTAAAAACAATATTCCATTCGGTATTGTAAAACTGGCCTACAAAGTTTGTGTTTAGGCAACGGTGTGTTATTGTTACAGTAAATGTCTTAAAATGTGAAACCTTGATGTGGCGTTTTTACAGATGACAGGATGATGAAACTCCACAAGTTATCGGTGTAATGGGGAGTGCAGCAGTTCATTTTGTGGTCCCAAGTTCCTAGCTATGGTTTGTCAGGTGATTTATGTCATTTCTGGAATGCTGCGCTAATGTAAATTACAGGATGGCTCTGGTGCTGAGAGTACAATCCTGGAATAGAAGACTCCGCTTTGTATTGAGTACTTCCAAAACACTAAGTTTATTGGCCTGTCCACATTAACCTCCCCCCCACCCCCCCCCCCCTACCCAGTTCAACCCTCAATGCAGAGTTTGAAAAGATTGTCCAAGTGAAGCCCTTTACCCCTTTACTAGTCTCCCTCTCACCCCCACCATACCGAACCAATGTCTCCAACCTGCTTCAGTCTCCCGATCCAGTTTGTGACCTCTACTCTCCAAACAAGGATGGATCAGCCTCCCCCAACAACTGGTGATTTGTCACTTCTGGGGTAGCGTTCCTAACTCCCCACCCAAACCTCTCGGATCAGTTACTTCTCATTAACTTCAATAAAAGGTTCCTCATGACATGTCTATTGCAGTTTATTCCCAACACTCTGCTGGGTGATAGTTCTACGCTCTGAAGTATAATAGTAAATTTCTACAGACTAATGTAAATTAATGAATGAATATCAATGAGTAAAACATCCTTCTGAACACAGCTTAAAAACACCATCTGGTTGGCATTATCCCTAGCAATTGATTCTTAGGTCTAAGTCAGACTTACCATTCGAGGTTTCCTTCTCAGTTGCTACAGCTCCTCCCCACGACCATCTTTTTTGCCTTTGCTCCAAGCGCTGGCTCCTTTCCAAGGTGCGTCGCATCACAGCTTCGTAGTGCTCCTATCTCAGTTTCAAAAGTAGGGAATCAGGATTAAACTTGCATGCAAAACAAAAAAACCCAAATAACTGCAGATGCTAGAAATCAGAAACAAAATCAGAAAATTCAGGAAAAATTCAGGTCTGGCAGCGCCTGTGGATGCAGTTCTGTAGGGTCAATGGACCCAAGATGTTAAGTCTACTGTCTCTCCACCGATGCTGCCAGACCTGCTGAGTTTCTCTAGCAATTTCTGACTTTGTTAAAGTTGCACACCGTTCCTTACAATGATTTTAAGCAATACTTTAATAGCAATGTGCTTGCATCCAGAACTGTATGAAAACCATACTTCCAAACTGTAGTCTCTCAGGTCTTCAGTTCCCATTTAATGTTTTTAATGGCAGATTTCAAACTGGAGGTATGCAGATTTTTTACTACTTTCTGCAGGCAATTATTCACATTTCTCACATACCATCAGGAGCAGTAGATCTTTTGGTACAGGCAGGTTTTTTTTTTACTTGACCTGTGTTAGACAAATGCTATCATCAGGTGACCCTTGGTAATGACTCACTGACACTGACCAGACCTTTTCATGTTCAAAAGCACCACATTTAAATAAAACTGCAGCAAATACTCAGCAGGTCTAACAGCCTATGTAGAAGGGGAAACGGTTATCATTTCAGGTTGGCCAGGTCAAATATTTCTCTTTCCCCACAGATAGGATCTGACCTGAGTACTTCCAAACTTTTCTGGTTTTGTTTCTGAAAGCAGGTAGTGAAGAAGACTGTCTGTGTGGAATTGCACACTCTCACTGTTTACGTGAGTTGCCTCCAGGTGTCCCAGTTTCTTCTCTCAGTCCAAAGATATGCAAGTTAAGTGGATTAGCCATGGGAAATGCAGGGTTACAGGGATAGGGTAGGGGACTGGGAGGCTCTTTGAGGATCTGTACGGCTTTCGTCCACACTGTGGGATTCTATGATCCTATAATCTAACTCACAGCACATCTACTGTAAATGCCCATTTTTCATCTGTCTCCATGCATTATTTCTTTGAACTCTTTGGGTGAGATAGCAACTTACCAATTTGTACTTAGCTACGGTTTGGCCAAGAGTTGGGTGGAACCTGAATAAGCACACAATGCGTGGGGGACCCTTACTGCCAAAAGGGCTTACATCTGATTGCTCTGGACTCTATTCAAAAACTGGTCATAAAGAATAAAGGGAGAGAAATTCACAACCAGAATCACCATCTCATTGGCTACAAAGGCCAATAATAGCTCAATTGGTGAGTCCTCCCTTGCAGTGTTATCTATAAACCTGAGGCAGAAGACACCAACTCTCATACTCCACAGGTTATCACTGTAAAGCAGTAGTGACAGCAAATTAACAGAACAGAGTAAAGACTGTCACAGACCATTCGTGACATGGAATAAAAACAGAATAGATTACCATGAGGATCAGTGCGAGGTCCACAGATGGGGAACAATCCTTATGACTGGAATGTGGGGTTGAAGTGCAATATTTTAAAATTTGTTGATACGTTAAACTAGATGGGAACACAAATTGATGAAGATGCCAGAAAGCTTCAAGGATTTTTGGAAACTTACAACTAATGCATCCAATATTTCTGTGGTTAACCTTTTTTGGGATCCTAGAATGCAAACCATCATGTCAAGGAGACTTATTTGCCTTTAGCCCATTCGTTTGTCATTATTACTACTTCTTCAGTGATGGTGGTGGTGCTTAATTCCTCCCCCATACTCTTTAGGTACAGCAAGCATTGAGGAAGGCAAATAGTATGTTGGTCTTCATCTCAAGAGGATTTGAGTACTGCATCAAAGAGGTCTTGCTGTAATTATTACAGCCTTTGTGAGACTGTACCCAGAGTATCTGTACAGAGTTTTGGTCTCCTTATTTAGGGAGAATATATTCGCCCTAGAGGGAATGCAATAAATGTCCACAAGACTATTCTTTGGGCTGGTAAAATGGTGTTGAGGAGAGATTGAGGAAACTGGCTCTGTATTCTTAAGAGTTGGTGACCTCACTAAAACTTACAAAATTCTCAGAGCATGACAAGATGGATGTAGACAAGATATTTCTCCTGGGTCTGGTGACTCCAGAACAGGGGACAAATTCTCAGGATAAGAAGTAGGCCAAATAAGACTGAGATGAGGAGAAATTTCTCTAGAGGGCGATGAATTTTTGGAATATTCTGTCTCAAATATCTATGTAAGTTCAAATTCAGTGTATGCAAGACAGAAAATGATAGACTTTTGGAGACTAATAACATCAGGGCATATGGAGGTAGGATGAGAAAATGAGGTAGATAACCAACCCATGACCGTACCGAATGGCAGAGCACGTTTGGTGGGCTGAATGGCTTACTCCTGTTCATGAGTTTCTATAAAGTTAAGAGAGTTTTGGGGTCAATATACTCTTAATTTTGATGTCCACATAAAATACCCAAAATAGAAATTTTCAGAGTAAGAAATTAACTGTTAAGAATTAAAAGAAAAAAACCTTGAGCCAAGCATTGTAGACACTAAAGCAATTCCTCTCCATCTAAACCTTTAACACTATGGCAGTCCCAGTCGATGTTTGGTAAGTTAAAATTCCCTACCATAACTACCCTATTATTCTTACAGATAGCTGAGATCTCCTTACAAGTTTGTTTCTCAATTTCCCTCTGACTATTAGGGGGTCTATAATACAATCCCAATAAGGTTATCATCCCTTTCTTATTTCTCATGTTCCTCCCAAATAACTTCCCTGGATGTATTTCCGGGAATATCCTCCCTCAGCACAGCTGTAAAACTATCCCTTATCAAAAATGCCACTCCCCCTCCTCTCCTGCCTCCCTTTCTATCCTTCCTGTTGCATTTGTATCCTGGAACATTAAGCTGCCAGTCCTGCCCATCCCTGAGCCATGTTTCTGTCATTGCTATGATATCCCAGTCCCATGTTCCTAACCATGCCCTGAGTTCATCTGCCTTCCCTGTTAGGCCCCTTGCATTGAAATAAATGCAGTTTAATTTATTAGTCCTACCTTGTCCCTGCCTGCCCTGACTGCTTGACTCACTTCTGTTCTCAACTGTACCAGTCTCAGATTGATCTCTTTCCTCACTATCTCCCTGGTCCCACCCCCCCACCTTACTAGTTTAAAACCTCCCGAGCAGTTCTAGCAAATTTCCCTGCCAGTATATTAGTCCCCTTCCAATTTAGGTGCAATCCGTCCTTCTTGGACAGGTCACTTCTACCCCAGAAGAGATTCCAATGATCCAAAAATGTGAATCCTTCTCCCATACACCAGTTCCTCAGCCATGCATTCATCTGCTCTATCCTCCTATTCCTGCCCTCACTAGCTCGTAGCCCTGGGAGTAATCCAGATATTACTACCCTTGAGGACCTCCTTTTTAAATTTCTTTCTAACTCTCTGTAATCTCCCATCAGAGTCTCAACCTTTTCCCTTCCTATGTTGTTGGTTCCAATGTGAACAATGACCTCCTGCTGGCCCCTCTCCCCCGTGAGAACATTCTGCACCCTCTCTGAGACATCCTTGATCCTGGCACCAGGGAAACAACACACCATTCTGATTTTTCTCTGCTGGCCACAGAAACATCTGTCTGTACCTCAGACTACAGAATCCCCTAACACAATTGATCTCTTGGAAGCGACGTACCCCTCGTTGCATTAGAGCCGGTCTCAATAACAGAAACTTGGCTGTTTGTGCTACGTTCCCCTGAGAATCCATCACCCCCTACATTTTCCAAAACAGCAGACCTGTTTAAAATGGGTACATCCACAAAAGACTCCTGCTCTTGCTGCCGACCTCTCTTATCCTTCCCGGAGTTAACCCATCTATATGACTGTATTGGAGACTTCACCCCGCAACCAAATCCTATAACTGCCATCCATCACATACTGTTGCTGTTGCAAATTCCTCATCGCTTCTATCTGCCTCTCCAACCGATCCACTCGATCTGATAAGATTCGCATCCAACAGCATTTATGGCAGATATAATCCGCAGTAACCCTTAAACTCTCTTTAAACTCCCACATCTGACGAAAGGTACATATCACTGCAAAGGCCATTTTTGCTCCTTCACAATCTACAGACCCAGAAAATAACACCATCTTATTCCTCTACAAACACTGCCCCAGGTTAAATTAATAGCTAAGGCTTATATTTTAAATTTAATCAAGAGACTTATCTCCAAAAACATACAATCAAGAAACCCACTCACTACTGCAGCCTCTCTCTTGGACAGACTTAAAACAACAATCAACTTATCGGATTCTGTGCTGTGAACTTCGCCCAACAGTTCCTCCAAGATTAGATGTGAATTTCACTGTTTGTTAATTTTCCCAGATGCACTCCGATGTCCAGCGATACACGAATTCAAACAGCAAAGGCGGTAACTGTGTAGGTTTTCTCTCTCTCTCTCTCTCTTGCACTTCCTTTCTCTGCTCTTCTCTCTTTTAAACGGTTGTTTTGAATTTTCTTTTCCAAGGTATGTGGATGTACCTACTAGAGAAGGTGCAAACCTTGACCTACTCTTGGGAAATAAGGCAGAGCAGATGACTGAGGTGTCAGTGGGGGAGCACTTTGGGGCCAGTGACCATAATTCTATTCGTTTTAAAATAGTGATGGAAAAGGATAGACCAGATTTAAAAGTTGAAGTTCTAAATTGGAGAAAGGCCAATTTTGACGGTATTAGGCAAGAACTTTCAAAAGCTGATTGGAGGCAGATGTTCGCAGGTAAAGGGACGGTTGGAAAATGGGAAGCCTTCACAAATGAGATAACAAGAATCCACAGAAAGTATATTCCTGTCAGGGTGAAAGGGAGGGCTGGTAGGTATAGGGAATGCTGGATGACTAAAGAAATTGAGGGCTTGGTTAAGAAAAAGAAGGAAGCATATGTTAGGTACAGACAGGATAGATCGAGTGAATCCTTAGAAGAGTATAAAGGAAGCAGGAGTATACTTAAGAGGGAAATCACGGGGGCAAAACAGAGACATGAGATAGCTTTGGCAAATAGAATTAAGGAGAATCCAAAGGGTTTTTACAAATATATTAAGAACAAAAGGGTAACTAGGGAGAGAATAGGGCCCCTCAAAGATTAGCGAGGCGGCCTTTGTGTGGAGCTACAGAAAATGGGGGAGATACTAAATGAATATTTTGCATCAGTATTTACTGTGGAAAAGGATATGGAAGATATAGACTGTAGGGAAATAGATGGTGACATCTTCCAAAATGTCCAGATTACAGAGGAGGAAGTGCTTGATGTCTGGAAATGGTTAAAAGCGGATAAATCCCCAGGACCTGATCAGGTGTACCCGAGAACTATGTGGGAAGCTAGAGAAGTGATTGCTGGGCCTTTTGCTGAGATATTTGTATCATCAATAGTCACAGGTGAGGTGCTGGAAGACTGGAGGTTGGCAAACCTGGTGCCACTGTTTAAGGGCGGTAAATACAAGCCAGGGAACTATAGACCGGTGAGCCTGACCTTGGTGGTGGGCAAGTTGTTGGAGGGAATCCTGAGGGACAGGATGTACACGTATTTGGAAAGGCAAGGACTGATTTGGGATAGTCAACATGGCTTTGTGCGTGGGAAATCATGTCTCACAAACTTGATTGAGTTTTTTGAAGAAGTAACAAAGAAAATTGATGAGGGCAGAGCAGTAGATGTGATCTACATGGACTTCAGTAAGGTGTTTGACAAGGATCCCCATGGGAGACTGATTAGCAAGGTTAGATCTCTCAGAATACAGGGAGAACTAGCCATTTGGATACAGAACTGGCTCAAAGGTAGAAGACAGAGGGTGGTGGTGGAGGGTTGTTTTTCAGACTGGAGGCCTGTGAACAGTGGAGTGCCACAAGGATCGGTGCTGGGTGCTCTACTTTTTGTCATTTACATAAGTGATTTGGATGCGAGCATAAGAGGTACAGTTAGTAAGTTTGCAGATGACACCAAAATTGGAGGTGTAGTGGACAGCGAAGAGGGTTACCTCAGATTACAACCGGATCTGGACCAGATGGGGCAATGGGCTGAGAAGTGGAAGATGGAGTTTAATTCAGATAAATGCGAGGTGCTGCCATTTGGGAAAGCAAATCTTAGCAGGACTTATACACTTAATGGTAAGGTCCTAGGGAGTGTTGCTGAACAAAGAGACCTTGGAGTGCAGGGTCATAGCTCCTTGAAAATGGAGTCACAGGTAGATAGGATAGTGAAGAAGGCGTTTGGTATGTTTTCCTTTATTGGTCAGAGTATTGAGTACAGGAGTTGGGAGGTCATGTTGCGGTTGTACAGGACATTGGTTAGGCCATTGTTGGAATATTGCATGCAATTCTGCTGTCCTTCCTATCGGAAAGATGTTGTGAAACTGGAAAGGGTTCAGAAAAGATTTACAAGGATGTTGCCAGGGTTGGAGGATCTGAGCTACAGGGAGAAGCTGAACAGGCTGGGGTTGTTTTCCCTGGAGCGTCGGAGATTGAGGGGTGACCTGAGAGAGGTTGACAAAATCATGAGGGAATGGATAGGGTAAATAGACAAAGTCTTTTCCCTGGGGTTGGGGAGTCCAGAACTACAGGGCATAGGTTTAGGGTGAGAGGGGAAAGATATAAAAGAGACCTAAGTGGCAACATTTTCATGCAGAGGGTGGCACGTGTATGGAATGAGCTGCCAGAGGAAGTGGTGGAGGCTGGTACAATTGCAACATTTAAGAGGCATTTGGACGGGTATATGAATAGGAAGGCTTTGGAGGGATATGGGCCAGGTGCTGGCAGGTGGGACTAGATTGGGTTGGGATATCTGGTCGGCATGAACAGGTTGAACCGAAGGGTCTGCTTCCATGTTGTACATCTCTATGACTCTATGACATTGCTCGGAGTCAGGAATGAATGAGTGATGATTATAGCCGCCACACTGCAAGCTGAGGCAGTATCATGGTTACTCTATCCCTTAAGTAAACTGGAGCATTTATGCACAGCCCAGTTATTTCGGGTGGGCGTGCGAACAGTGGAACATATGGATGCTAATCTTCGTACGTTCAGCATCAACCACATGGAACATGATAGCATCAAAGGTCACTGTTGCTATGAACATCCAGCTTCCCTGTACACTAGCAGAAGTGAGTGGTACTAGGCTAAGTTCCTCTTTGCTCCATGTATCACTGACAATGTTCAAACATCACACAATCACAAGTGTCAAGAACACAGAAAATTAGAGCAGAGGCCATTCATCCCATCAAGCTTGCTCTGCTATTCAATATGATCATCCAATACAGTACCCTGGTCTCCTTATCCGTTTGACTCCATTAGCCCTCAGAATTATATCCATCTCCTTAAAAACATTCAACGCTTTGCCCTCAACCACTTTATATGGCAGAGAATTCCACAGGCCCACCATTCTCTGGGTGAAAACATTTGCCCATATCTAACGATTCTGCACATATGTAGACTGTCACTCCTGGTTCTGGCCATTAGAAACATTCTTCCTGTGTTGACCCGGTTTAGTTCTGGTAGTGTTTTATAGGTTTCTATGAGATCCCCCCACCCCATTCTTCTAAACTGCAGGGAATATACAGGACATAGAACAGGACAGCATAGTACCATGTTGTGCCGAGTATTTATCGGAATCCAAGATCAACCTAACCTACACACTCCTCAATTTACTGCCATCCATGTGCTTGTCCAGCAGTTGCTTAAATCTCCCTGATTTCTTTGACTCTACTACCACTGCTGCCAGTGCATTCCATGCACCCACCACTCTCTGCATAAAGAACCTACCTCTGCCATCTCCCCTATACCTTCCTCCAATGCCCTGGGGAAAAGTCTCTTTATCTACTCTATTTATGCCTCTCATTACCTTGTACACCTCTATCATGTCACCTCATCCTCCTTTTCTCCCACATGAAAAGCCCTAGCTCCCTCAACCTCTCTTCATAAGACACGCCCTCCAATCCAAGCAGCATCCTGGTAAATCTCCTCTGCACCCTCTCCAAAGTATCTACATCCTTCCTATAATGAGGCGAACAGAACTGGACACAATATTCCAAGTGTGGTCTAACCAGGTTTTTATAGAGCTGCAGCAAAACCTTGCAGCTCTTAAACTCAATCTCCCTGCTAATGAAAGCCAAAACACCATACACCTTCTTAACAACCCTATCAACGTGGGTGGCAGCTTTGAGGGATCTATGTACTTGGACCCCAAGATCCCTCTGTTACTCCACACTGCCAGGAATCCTGACTTTAACCCTGTATTCAGCATTCAAACTCAACCTTCCAAAATGAATCACTTTGCACTTATTCAGGTTGATCTCCATCTGCCACTTCTCAGCCCAGCTCTGTAAATTGATCCAGTTTACATGGATCCCAACAGATCCAGTTTCTCCCCATACATCATTCCTACCATCCCAGGAATCAGTCTGGTAAATCTTCACTGCGCTCCCTCCATTGCCAGAACATCCTTCCTCAGATAAGGAGAACAAAACTGCACACAATACTCCTATGGTGGTCTCACCAAGGCCCTTTATAATTGTATAAAGACATGCCTGCTCTTGTACTCCAATCCTTTCCCTGCCTGCTGTGCCCTATATGCTTATCTTCAATGACTGGTGTATGAGAACACCAATGTCTTGTTGCATACTTCTCTCTCTCAATTCGTAGCCAGATAATCTGCTCTCATTTTTGTTACCAAAATGGATAACCTTATACTTATCCACGTTATACTTCATCTGCTAGGCACACAATCGGAATAATATTCAACATTAGCACTGTGTTTACTGGAACTCTACACCTCGAAAGATGATGGTTTGTGCCATAGCAATCTCTAAGGTGCAGAGTCTTTAGATTAGATTACTTACAGTGTGGAAACAGGCCCTTCTGCCCCAAAAAGTCCACACCGACCTGTCGAAGTGCAACCCACCACATCCATTCCCCTACATTTACCCCTTCGCCTAACACTACGGGTAATTTAGCATGGCCAACTCACCTAACCTGCACATCTTTGGACTGTGGGAGGAAACCGGAGCATCCGGAGGAAACCGACGCAGACACGGGGAGAATGTGCAAACTCCACACAGTCAGTCGCCTGAGGTGGGAATTGAACCCGGGTCTCTGGCGCTGTGAGGCAGCAGTGCTAACCACTGTGCCACCGTACAAGGGGGTCTGTTTTCCCTGGGCACTTTGGTACAACGTTTACCCCTTTTTCATGGGAATAATGCATATGTCTGAACGCACGAGAAGTAAGCTAAGCATTAAAGAATAAATAAAGGGGCTGGAGTAGTTTAGTAGTGATGTAATGAGCAAATAATCCAGAGTTCAAACCTCTCCAAGGCAGCTGATGGATTAATAAATAAGTCTGGGGGGAGGGTAACCAAGAAGCTACTGGACTATTGTAAGAACTAATCTTGTTCACTAACGTCTTTTAGGGAATTAAATCCACCCCCCCTCCCCCCAACTTGGTCTGGCCTTCATGTGAATCCAGCAGTGTGGTTGACCCTTAACTGCCCTCTGAAATGACCAAGCAAGTCACTCAGTTGGCTCAAAACCATTATGACTCGATGGGCTGAATGGCCTCTTTCTGCACGGTAGGGTTCTATGCTTTTACCATTAGCACATGGCAGCATCAGTTCAATATGGTACTTCTCTCATTACCTCAAAGGCAATTAAAGATAGGAATAAATGTTGGATTTGTCTGTGATACTTGCATCCTATGAAAGAATACAAGGAAACTGTATTAAGCTTTACGTGCTGCAGATGAGTTTCTGATGGGGCATGACAGGATGGATGCTGAGAGGACACTTCCCCCTCCAGCGGAATCTCGGAAGATGGTGCAAAGCTTCACAATAAGGAATCAAAGAAGAGGAGGCACTTCCTCGGAGTGTCCAAAGTTAAAAATCACACAACACCAGGTTATAGTCCAACAGGCTTAATTGGAAGAACTAGCTTTCGGAGCGCTGCTCCTTCATCAGGTGGTTGTGCTTCCAATTAAACCTGTTGGACTATAACTTGGTTTTGAGATTTTTAACTTTGTACACCCCAGTTCAACACTGGCATCTCCAAACCTCTGAGTGTCGTCAGTCTTTGTCATTCTCTTCCATAGAGAGCAGTGGGGGCTACATTAGACAGATTATTGATCTGCAAGGGAGTTGAGGGCTATGGGCCGGGCAGAAGTGAAGATAAGGCCACAACCATGTCAGCCATGATCATACTGAATGATAGAGCAGGATTGAGGGGTTGAATGGCCTACTGTTTTAAATTCTTATGTAATTTTGCAACACTCAGTATAATTAGAGGAGGCCCTTCCCCAGCCACTATGCTGACCTTTTCTTCTTCCTGTTTTTGTCTTCGTTTCTCTTCCACCGCAACTCTCTTCTGCTGCTCCTTCTGTCGTTGTTCTTGCAATTTCCTCTGACGCTCTTCCATTTGTTTCTCATACTGGAGTCTTATTTTCTTTTCTTTTTCTAGCATGTAAAGTTCTTTTGCAGCTAATGGCATAAACGTAAAACAGCAGTGGATCAGTTATTAAAAAAATGCCACAAATACTATCATGGAGGAGAAAGTGAGGAGTGCAGAGGCTGGAGATCAGAGTCGAGAGTGTGCTGCTGGGAAAGTACAGCAGGTCAAGCAGCATCCAAGGGACAGGAGAATCGACGGTTTGGGCATAAACCCAATGTTATGCCCAAAACATTGAATATCCTGCTCCTCAGATGCTGCCAGACCTGCTGTGCTTTTCCAGCAGCACACTCTCGACAAATACTAGCATGGTGACTTTCACCGTTCGATACATCACACTCTCGCCTCAGATCCTTTCTACTCAATGTAAGATCAACACCCTTTGGGTGATGAGGTGTTGTAACCATTTATTTGAAACTAATAGTGGGCTTACCATATAAATATGGTGGCTACCAGATTAGTGGTTAGGAATTCTGAAGGGGTGCAAGTAACTTCCTGACTCTCCAAAGCCTGATCACTGTCTACACAACAAGTCAAGAGAGAGAAACAATGCTCCCCACCTTGTCTGAATGGGTGCAGCCCCAACAAAACTCAAACAGCTTGACACCATCCAGGGAACACTGAGTAGTATCCCGACCCCTGGACCGGGAAGCCTGAGTTCAAGTTCCACTTGGTTCAGAGGTGTGTAATATCATCTCTTAACAGGCTGAGTCATAGGCTAAATAAAACCAGCCCACTTGATTGACACCATATCCACTGCCTTCAAAATCACTCCCTCCACCGTCCCTTGGTTGAGGGGTCAATCCCAAGAGGGCATAGCTTTTAAGCTAAGGGGCAGGAGATTCACAGGGGATTTGAGAAAGCAATGTTTTCTACTCAATGGGTGATGGGAGTCTGGAATGCACTGTATGGGAATGTAGTGGACGCTCAAAACCTTACAACTTTTAAAAAATATTTGGATGAGCATTTGAAATATCATAACATTCAAGAATATGGGACAAGTGCAGGAAATTGGGATTAGTGTGCCATTAGTGGCGAGTCATTGTCGGTACACGCTCAATGAGCTAAAGGGCCTTCTCTGCACTGTATGACTCTATGACTATGACTCACTAAACAAAAATACAAACCATCTCCATACACCGCCTATTTCCACACTCATCTCCACCTCAGACCCACTCCCACACCCTGTCCTTCAACAGCAGCACGGTTGCTCAGCAGTTAGCACTGCTGCCTCAGTTCAAATCTGAACTCAGATTTCTCCAGTTTCCTCATTGCCCCTCCCCCCACTTTGTCTCAGTCCCAACTCTCGAACTCAGCACCACCTTCCTAACCTGCAATCTTCTTCCTGACCTTTCCGCCCCCACCCCCACTCCGGCCTATCACCCTCACCTTAACCTCCTTTCACCTATCGCATTTCCAACGCTCCTCCCCCAAGTCCCTCCTCCCTACCTTTTATCTTAGCCTGCTTTCCTCATTCCCGGGTTCATGCCCGAAACGTCGATTCTCCTGCTCCTTGGATACTGCCTGACATGCTGCGCTTTTCCAGCAACACATTTTCAGCTCTGATCTCCAGCATCTGCAGACCTCACTTTCTCCTCAGTGCCAGGGATCCAGATTCAAGTCCAGCATTGGGGGACTGTCTGTGTGGTGTTTGCACGGCTTTCCTCTGGGTAATCTGGTTTCCTCCCACAATCCAAAGATGTGCAAGTTAGGTGAATTGGCCATGCTAAATTGCCCATAGTGTGTGTTCAGGGATGTGTAGGCTAGGTGCATTAGTCAGGAGTAAATATAGGATAATAGGGTAGGGGAATAGGTCTGGGTGGGTTACTCTTCGGAGTGGATTTGTTGGACGGAGGGGCCTGTTTTCACATTGTAGGGATTCTACTCTATGTGTTACCTGTCCCAAACCCCTGCCTTGACACTCCTCTTTTCTCCATACCCTCCTCCCTTGCTCACACACATTACTCCCCTTGAAAAGTTGTCACTCACCAAATTCTTTCTCCCTTTCTTCTCGCCGCTCCTTGGCGAGTCGCTGTCTTTCAACTGTCTTTAGAGTGGAGCCGTCTATTACTGATCAAGAGAAATCACATAACATTAGTGAGGAGAGATGACAAACTGGTTAATGAGAATTTTATTTACTACTGAGAATTCTACTGACAAAGCAAGCCTTGTTGGAGGGACAGAGCAACCAATCAGTAGAAACACTTCTACTGATAGACTGAGGCCTAATGTATTTGGAACACTCAAGACTGAATGTAACTGGAACATCAGCAAGAGCTATGGGTCTTGTCAATGATGAACTGTAACTAGTGGGGTTCTGCAGGGTTCAGTTCTTGGACCTCAACATAGAAACAATCTGCAAACAGAGACAGAATGTAACATAGCAAAATTTGCAGATGATACGACAGTAGGTGGGAAAGCAGACAGTGAGTAGGAGATAAAGAGTTTACAAATGGATACTGATCAGATAGGAGAATGGGCCAGAACCTGGCAGATGGAGTTTAATGTGGATAAGGTTATCTTTTCAGTGGGAAAATTCAATGGGCAAATTGTTATTTACATGGAAAGCAGATTCAAAGAGCGTCAGTGCAGAGATCTGGGTGCCCTTGTGCATGAATTAAATTAGATTACTTAGTGTGGAAACAGGCCTTTCGGCCCAACAAGTCCACACCGACCCGCCGAAGCGCAACCCACCCAGACCCATTCCCCTATGGTTACCCCTTCACCTAACACTACGGACAATTTAGCATGGCCAATTCACCTGACCTGCACATCTTTGGACTGTGGGAGGAAACCGGAGCACCCGGCGGAAACCCACGCAGACACGGGGAGAATGTGCAAACTCCACACAGTCAGTCGTCTGAGGCTGGAATTGAACCCAGGTCTCTGGCGCTGTGAGGCAGCAGTGCTAACCACCGTGTCGCCCTATTTCAGAAAGTGGGCATGCAGATGTACCATATGTTAAGAAAGGCAAATGGAATTTTGGGATTTATTGCAAAGAACTGGATGAGAAAAGTAATGAAGCATTGTTACAATTATATACGGCATTGGAGAGACCACACCTGGAGTCGCATGTCCAGTTTTGGTTTCTTTACTGGAGGTAGTATGTGGTGACACTGGAGGCAGTTCAGAGGAGGGTCACCAGGTTAATCCCAGGACTGGCGTATGAGGAGCGGTTGAACAGCTTGCACTTGTACTCACTGGAATCCGGGGGGTGGGATCTGATTGAGGTATATAAAATGCTAAAGGGGATTGACAAGGTGAATGTGGAACATTGTTTCGCAAGGAGGAACCTGTCTCAGACAAGAGGTTATAGACATTGAGTGAGAGGAGATGGGTTCAAAACTGAGATGAGGATAAGATTGTAAATCTATGGAACTCACTGCCCCAGAGTGCAGTGGAGGCAGAATACATCACCAGATTCAAGAAAGAAATAGATATGTTTCCGATAAAAAGTCGGATAAAGGGCTATGGGGAGCTGGCTGGAAAGTGGAGTTGAAACCAAGGTAAGACCAGCCATAATCATGTTTAATGGCAGGACAGGTTTGAAGGGCTGAATTGTTTATTCCTACTCCTAATTTCAATGCCTCTGAATTGCACAAGCAAGGTATGCTCTTGGGGTCTGAATACTTAGATTGTGAATCAAAAATGAGGTACTAATGCTCATCAATGACCAACTGAATCAATTGTGCAAGACTTATCTGTTATTCTTCCATCCCAGTAATTGCAGCACCAGAATGTGAAGTGCTTTGGGAAGTAGGAGAGACATAAAGATTCCCAGCAAGAAAGAAAGATTAGCAAAGTGTAAACTCTAGAAGAGAGATCAGCTCTATAATCAGGGAATATAAATAATAATAAATTTGATTTAGCAAACCAAATCACAGAAAACACAGCAAAGAGTCCATCATTTCACTGTCCTTGTGCCAGCTCTCAAAACCTCCTGTTCTTTGCTCAAAACTTTTATTCACCCCATTTGTGGCCAAAGTGGTTTTGTAGGAGAGGGGGTGAGATAGGAACATTGATGTTCAGACCAAAATCACTGTGCACTTTGTTGTGGGAATCCTTTGCTTGGTGATAAAGAGCCAGATGTTAAATGGCTACTTGCACGGTACTCTTAAGCATCTAAGTGGAATAACCAATTTAAAACTGGTTTAAATGCACATCGGCAGCTGGTTTACAATGATCCAAACCAGACTGTGTACAAACTAGGGGATGGACTTGCCACAGAATGGACACTGAATCAGGTTGAGATTGTTGATCCTGGTCATGCAAGCTCAGCTCAGCAAGTATCCAGATACCTGGTTTGGTTGGTGCCTTTGCAATGACTGGTGGTGGATCAGAGGAAACAGGACTATTTACACTTTGGCTCCTCCTTTCCTCTGCTTGGGCTTGTGCTGCAGCAACTGAGAAAGAAAGACAGAAAACAAAACATCAATCTTCAAAATAATATAGCACAGGTGAGAAACAGATGGCCAATCGTGCTGGTGTCTGCTTTTGGAAAGAGCAATTCACTACTGCCACTCCACTTCTCTTTCCTCACTGTTTTGTACATATTCCTTTCTAAAAAATTCTCATTTCAAAGTCATGATTGAATATGCATCCACCAGCTCTTCAGGCAATATGGTCACGATGGTTCCACAACCAATATCTAAAAGGGAATCTCCTTGGTTTCTGGTTCTTTTGCCAATTATCCTCACTCTTCCCTCCTCTGGTTACTGACCCTCCAGCCACCAGAAACATGTTCTCTTTATTTATTCTATCAGAAGCCTTCATGATTGCAACCATCTTTGTGAATTTCCTGTCAGACATCTCTGCTAGAAAGGAGAACAATTCCATCTTCTCCATGTAACTGATGTCCCTCATCCCATTCTAGCTTCTGCTTCCTAAGACCCTGACATCTTTCCAGTGGGGCCTTAACTGAACTTAACTGCATCTTAACCAATGGTTTATAATGGTTTTGTAGAGCTCCCAATGCTTTTGTACCCTATCCCTCTATCAATAAAGCCTGTGGTTCTGTATGGCTGTACAAAAGCGTTCTCAATTTGTCTTGCACCTCCAAAGTTTGAAGATTGAAACTGTAGGTCTCTGCTCTTGTAACCCTTCAACACTAAACCATCTGCTCATTCTTCAGACTAAAATGTATCATTCACACTTCTCTGTTAAACATCACTAGTGATGCGCTCACCCATATCATAGTCCATGTCCTGCTAAGTTCTATGACTATCTAATAGCATAGTCACAAGCAGTAGTTTTTGAAAGGACACACAGCACCCACCCATTGTGGAATACCAGTTCTGGACAGCAGTTTGTGAAAATCAATGAAACATATTGACAACTGATCAAATACTGCACAATATTTCTGACCCATTGTTATTGACAAAAAGACCAATAAAGGGCTATGTTATTTCCAGTATAAATAGGAAATGTTGGAAATATTCATTCAACAGCATTGGCATTGTCAGAGTTAACATTACAGATTGATCAGATTTCCAACATTTGCAATTTGTATGGTTACATGTGGCATCCCAGTGTACAGCACAACAGGGAGATTTTCCAAGGCATATTGTTAAAACAGCTGTTGACTGCAATATTTATACTTTAATTTTTTATATTAAAAGCAAAAATACAGCAGATGCTGAAAATCAGGAAAACAGAAAATGCTGGAGAAACTCATCAGGTCACCTAGCATTTGTGGAGAGAAAAACAGTGTTACATTTCGAATCCAGTGACAATCTTTCAAAGCAAGTTCTGAACACAGTTCTAAGGGGGAGGCACTGGCCTAGTGGTACTCTCACTGGACTGTTAATCCAGGGACACAGGTAAAGTTCTGGGGACCCAGGTTTGAATGTCACCACAGCAGATAGCGAAATTTGAATTCAATAAAAATCTGGAATTAAGCGTCTAATAGAGTGACCGTGAATCCATTGCTGATTGCCAGAAAAACCCATCTGGTTCACCAATGTCCTTTAGGGAAGGAAACCACCATCCTTACGTGGTCTGGCCTATATGAGACTTCAGACCCACAAGTACAGCAATGTAGTCGACGCTTAAACTGCCCTATGGGATGGGCAATAAATGCTGGCCTAGCCAGCCATGCTATCATCCAATGAATTGAAAAAAAAAATCACTGAAATCAAAACTCTTTCTCTCTCCACACATGGTGCCAGACCTGCAGCATTATACATTATTAGATACGGGTCTATTTTCCATGGTTTCAGTTACCCACGGTCTACCACGGCCTGAACATATAATAGGGAACATTCCAGAACCAGGGACCAGGAGGCTACCAGGAAGGTTCGTTTCCCATTTAAATGAATGGGTTCGCACCTATCCGTGGTTTCAGGCTTCCATGGCAGGTCTTGGAATGCATCCCCTGCGGGGACAAGGGACCACTGTACTCCCTCAGCATGGACCCTCTGACAGTGTGGCACTCCCTCCACACTGACCCTCTGACAGTGCGGCACTCCCTCAGCACTGACCCTCCGACAGTGCGGCACTCCCTCAGCACTGACCCTCCGACAGTGCGGCACTCCCTCAGCACTGACCCTCCGACAGTGCGGCACTGCCTCAACACTGACCCTCTGACAGTGCGGCACTCCCTCAGCACTGACACTCCGACAGTGAGGCACTCCCTCAGCACTGACCAACCGACAATGCGGTACTCCCTCAGTACAGACCCCCTGACAGTGGGGCACTCCCTCAGTACAGACCCTCCGACAGTGTGGCACTCCGTCAGCACTGACCCTCCCATACTGCAGCACTCCCTCAGCACTGACCCACCGACAGTGCGCTGCTCCCTCAGCACTGACCCTCCGACAGTGCGGCACTCCCTCAGCACTGACCCTCCGACAGTGCGGCACTCCCTCAGCACTGACCCTCCGACAGTGCGGCACTCCCCCAGCACTGACCCTCCAACAGTGTGGCACACCCTCAGCTTACAGGATATGAGACAAGTGAACATCACTGCGTATTACCAGTTCTCAACAGCAGCTGCAACATAGCACTGCAAGCACATGCAAAGCAGGGAGACTTTGTGCAGCAAGAGTCAAAGGAACACAGGAACAGTAGTAGGCCATTGAGGCCTTTGAGCCTGTTTCACCATTCAATGAGACCTGTGGCTTAACTCCACATCGTCACCTTTGGTCCATATTCCATAATACCTTTGCTTCAGAAATATTTATCTTAGATTTAAAATCAACAACTGATCCAGCATCAACTGTTTTTTGTTGGAGAGCGTTCCAAACAAGTACCACTCTTCGTTTGTAGAAGTGCTTCCTAACATCTGGAAGCAACATTTACTGGAATTCTATGAAGACATTACAAGCACAGTGGACAATGGGGACCCTTAGATGTGGTGTATCTGGATTTAAAAGGCATTCGACAAGGTGCCGTACAAAAGGCTGCTGCATAAGATAAAGGTGCATTGTGTTACAAGCAATATATTAGGATGGATAGAGGATTGGTTAACTAACAGAAAGCAAAGAAAAGGGATAAACGAGTGCTTTTCTGGTTGCTATCAGGGACTAGTGGGGTGCCTCAGTTATTAGTGCTGGGACTACAATTATTTATCATTTACATAGATGATTTGGATTTGGGAACCATGTGTAGTGTGTCAAAACTCACAGATGACACTAAGATGAGTGGTAGAGCAAAGTGTCCAGAGGACTGAAAAACTTTGCAGAGGGATGTAGACAGTTTAAGTGAGTGGGCAAAGGTCTGGCAGATGCAGTAGACTGTTGATAAATGTGAAGTCATACATTTTGGTAGGAATAACAGTAAAAAGAACTATTACTTGAACGGTTAAAAATTGCAGCATCCTGCTCTACAGAGGCGCCTGGGTGTCCTTGTGCGTGAATCGTAGAAGGTTGCTTTGCAGATGTAACAGGTAATTAGGAAGGTCAATGGAATTTTGTCCTTCATTGCTAAAGGGATTGAGTTTAAAAGCAGTTGGAGAAGGTGCTGGTGAGACCACACCTTGAGTACTGTGTACGGTTTTGAGGTTTCCTTACTTGAGAAAGGATGGACTGGCACTGGAGGAGGTGTAGAGCGGATTCATTAGGTTGATTCTGGAGTTGAGGGGATTGGCTTATTAGGAGAAACTGAGTAGACTGGGATTATATCCATTGAAATTTAGAAGAAATTGGAGGGGGGGGGGTGCAGCAATCTTACATAAATATATAAAATTATGAAGGGAATAGATAAGATAGAAGCAGGGAGATTGTTTCTACTGTTGGGTGAAACTAGAACAGGAGATATCGCCTCAAAATTAGGTGCAACAGATTTAGGACTGAACAGAGGAACTTCTTCACTCAGACGGTTGTGAATCTGTGGAATTCCCTGCCCAGTGAAATAGTTGAGGCATCCGCATTGAACGTTTTTAAAACCATGATAGGTCATTTTTTGAACGGTAAAGAAATTAAGGGTTTTGGTGAGAGGGTGGGCAAGTGGAACTGAGGCTACAAAAAGATCAGCCATGATCTGATTGAATGGCAGAGCAGGCTCAAAAGGTCAGATGGCCTATCCCTGCTCCTTATGCTCTTATCTCTCCTAAATAGTTTGACCCTAATTCTTAAACTATGCCTTCTATTTTATTCTCGAATATCCAACTAGTGGAGATAGTTTACTTTTACCTACCCTGTCTTTTCTTGTTAATATCTTGAAGACTTTGATCAAGTTACCCTCTTACCTTCTAAATTCGAGAGAAAACAGGCTAAATTTGTATAATCTCTCCTCATAACTTAATCCCTAAAGCCCAGGCATCATTCTTGTAAGCTGATGTTGTACTCCCTCCGAGGCCAAAATATCTTTCCTAAAGTGTGCTCTCAGTACTCCAAGTCGGGTCTAAACAGTATTTTGTATAACTGCAGCATTACTTTGCACCTATGTACTTCAGTCCTCTTGATGGAAAGGCCAGCATTCCATTAGCTTTCTTGAGTATTACCTGTACCTGTTCCTGACATTTAAAAGATTTATGCACCTGAACCTCCAAGTCTCTTTGGACATCATCCACTGTATTTAACTTCATATCATCTAGAAAGTACCTTGACCTATCCTCTTTCATCCTTCTTAACTAGCAGACTGACGTGCAATTTTCCAATCCTGGGGATCAATTCTTGAACATAGAGAAGTTGAAAGATTACAGTTCAGGATCTACAATGTGCTTCCTTACTTCACTATCAGATAGAATCCATCAAGTCCTGGGGATTTGTCACTCTTTAGTTGCATTATGTTTGTCATTAATCAATGTCGTCTTTAATTCACATGTGGGATTTGGGCGTCGCTGGTTGACCAGCATTTATTGCCTGTTCTCTTGAGGTGGTGAGCTGTCTTCTCAAACCGCTAAAATCCATGAGCTGCAGGTAGATCCCATTTTTCAGCATTTGACCCATAGCCTTGTCTGCCCTGGCATCAACTGCACAGCTAAATACTACTTAAATGTTATGTCAATTTCTACTTCCAGTACCCTCACTGGCAGTCAGTTCCAGATTTTCACCATCTTCTGAATGTAAAAAATGTTTCCTCATAATTTTGTACATCTCAATCATGTCCCTCTCAACCTCCTCTGCTCAAACCCCAGTCTGTCCAATCTCCCTTCATAACTCTCCAGCCTAGGAACATCCTGGTAAATCTCCTCTGCATCCTCTCTACTGTTATCATATCCCTCCTACAGTGGGGATACCAGAACTGCACACAATACTCAGCTGTGACTGAACCAACATTTCATTCAGTTTCAGCATGACCTCCCCTACTCTTCAACACTATGCCTTGGTTAGTTTAAACAAGTATCCCATATGCCTTCTTACCCACTTTGTCCACCTTAAGGGAGCAGTGTACGAACACACCAAGGTCCCTCTGACCCTTGGTGCTTCCCAGGGTCCTACCGTTCATCAGGTATTCCCGTGCCTTGTTGGTCCTGCCCAAGTGCATCACCTCGCAGTGAGCTGGATCGAATTTCATTTCCCAGTGGTCAGCACATTTGTCCAGCCTATCTATATACTCCTGTAAACTAAGGCTCTCCTCCTATTTACTGAATTTTTACATTGTCTGTGAACTGACTGATAAACCTCCAACATTCAAGTCTAAATTATTTATAATTGGCTGAGTGGTAGGGAGAGAGTCTGTGACACAATTAAAGAAATTAGCATAGACAAACACGAGCTTCTGAGTGGTCTGCTCAGATTAAAAGGAGATAGGGCCAAACAGCAAGGGCCCCAACACTGCCTCCTGCAGGAACCCACTTGTCACAGACTTCAAGTTGGAAAAACACCCCTCAATCATCACACTCTGCCTCCTGCCACACCACCCAATTCTGGAGTCAAATTTCCAAGGATCCCGCAGGCTCTTACCTTTGCTATCTGACTCCCATACGGGACCTTATCAAAAGCCTTGCTGAAATCCAGTAGACTACATCAATAGCATTACCCCCACCCACAGACCTGATCACCTCGTTGGAAAATTCAATCAACTCGATCAGACACAGCCTTCCCTTAACGAAACCATTCTGACTGTTCCTGATGAATCCCTGTCTCTCCAAATGCAGAATAATTCTGTCGCTTAGAATTGTCTCCAACTGTTTCCCCACCACAGAGGTTAGACTGATTGCTTTGTAGTTTCCTGGATTATCCCTTGCTCCCTTCTTGAGTAACAGGACCATATTGCCTGTCCTCTAGTACTTCCCCAGAGGCCAGATAAAAATTGAAGATTTTTGCAAGTGCCCCTACTATTTCCTCCTTGCCTCATTCATCAGCCTGGGATACATTTCATCCAGCCTAGAGGTTTATCTCCTTTTAAACCTACCAGACCACTCAGGACCTCCTGCCTATCTATGGTAACTTCTTTAAGTGTATCAACAGGCCCTTTCCCTGATTTCTAGATTCCTCCCTGTCACTAGTGAACACCAACACATAATATTCATTTAGAATCCTACCTACATCCTCTGGATCCACACACAAATTACCTTAAATGGGCCCTACTCTTTTCCCTCAATATCCTTTTACCATGAATGCATTTGTAAAATAACTTCAGATTTTCATTTATTTTACCTGTCAGTATCCTTTCATAAGAGAAAGTGGGGACAGCAGATGCTGGAGATCAGAGCTGAAAAATGTGTTGCTGGAAAAGCGCAGCAGGTCAGGCAGCACCAAAGGAGCAGGCGAATCGACATTTCGGGTATAAGCTTTTCCAGCAACACATTTTTCAGTAGTATCCTTTAATAGCCCATTTAGCTTTCCGAATTTCCCTTTTGCACATTCAATATTCCTCTAGGACCTCTGCTGTAAGTCTCCCCTTTTTCTCTTAATCCAGTGCCCTATATCCTTTGGGGCAGCACGTTGGCTCAGTGGTTAGCATTGCTGCCTCATAGCACCAGGGACCCGGCTCAATTCACACACTGGGTGACTGTCTGTGAGGAGTTTGCACATTCCCCCAATGTCTATGTGGGTTTCCTCTGGGTGTCCCGGTTTCCTCCCACAATCCAAAAATGTGCTCAGTTGAATTGGCAATGCTAAACTGCCCAGAGTGTTAGGTGCGTTAGTCAGGGGTAAATATAGGGTAGGGGAATGAGTCTGAGTGGGTTACTCTTTGTACGGTTGGTGTGGACTTGTTGAGCCGAAGGGTCTATTTGCATACTGTAGGGAATCTAATCTAATCTTTGATATTCAGGGTTCACATGATTTGATAGTCCTACCCTCTTTATTGGAGGATGTTGGCTCCGTACTCTCTATACCATATATACTAGTGTATAGGTCAAGTTTTGAAGACTTTTTTAAAGCTGAAATTAGGGGGTCAACTTATACACAAGGTATTGTTTGAGGGGATGAAATTCATGCTTGGCACGAGTCAAAAAAGGGACAAACAAGAGCCAAATCTCTATATAAAACAATAAACAAAAGGAATGAGAATTAGGGCTATTATTGAATATTTATCTACAAAATAACTGTCTCCATTCTGCCTGCTACGGTAGAATGGTACCGTCATACCATATTCCAGCTACCAGTACCGTAAAGAGAATGCAGGTCTCCACATATGTACAAACATAAATAGGCATACCAGGTGGTCAGGCCATCTACCGGGGGGGATTTGCATGCACAGGGCAAATATATGTATGTAAATATTACATAAATAAATTATATAGAGTATATATAGTTATCAACATTCAATTTGACAATTTGGAGATCACGTTGTGCAAATATATACTGGTGCGCGTAACATGTGATGACGCAGGTATTGCATTTGAATCAAAAATGTGCAAATCATGCCCTTTAAGGCTGCACGGTGGCTCAGTGGTTAGCACTGCTGCCTCACAGCGTCAGGGACCCAGGTTCGATTCCAGTCTTGGGTGACTGTCTGTGTGGAGTTTGCACATTCTCCCAGTGTCTGCGTGGGTTTCCTCTGGGTGTTCCGGTTTCCTCCCAAAGATGTACAGGTTAGGTGAATTGGCCATGCTAAATTGTCCATAGTGTTAGGTGCTTTCGTCAGAGGGGAATGGGTCTGGGTGGGTTTCTCTTCGGAGGGTTGGTGTGGACTTGTTAGGCCAAATGGCCCGTTTCCACACTGTAGGGAATCTAATCTAATCATATATGGTCAGGAAGAGACCCCTGAAAAAATAGGCTCCACTTACACATGAAGTATATGAAAAATACCAGATTTTTTGGCCAAAATAAAGGTTGACTTATTCATGAGATCAACCTACACACAGGTATATATGGTATTTCCTTCTTGAATGCATCCCACTTGGAAACAGATTTACTTGAAAGCATCTACTCCCAGACCACTGGGGACAAATCACAGCTGATTGTATTAAAGGTAGCCCTCCCCCAGTTGGGAGCTTGGCTTTCAGGCCCATTCTTGTCCTTTTCCCGAACAATCTTGAATTTTACGGAGTTATGATTATGTTGACAAAACACTCCCCCACTGATACTTCAAACACTTACTCAGCTTCTAGACGACTAGATTCCCTACAATGTGGAAACAGGCCCTTCGGCCCAACCAGTCCACACCGACCGCTCCGAAGAGTAACCTACTCAGACCAATTTCCCTCTGACTAATGTACCTAGCACTATGGGCAATTTAGCATGGCCAATTCACCTGACCTGCACATCTTTGGACTGTGGGAGGAAACCAGAGCACCTGGAGGAAACCCACACAGACACGGAGAGAATGTGCAAACTCCACACAGACAGTCGCCCAAGGCTGGAATTGAACCCGGGACCCTGGTGCTGTGAGGCAGCAGTGCTAACTACTGAGCCACCGTGCCACCCATTACATAAAATCCGTTACATAAAATTAAGTCCAGACTACTCCCTTTCATCAGGTCTTCTCCGTTCCGGCTTATAAAGCTCTCCAGATGCATTTTAAGAATTCCACTCCCTCCAAACCTTTCACACAATGCCTATCTCAGTTAATGTCAGGGATGTTGAAATTCCATATGATCTATTACTCTTACACTTGCCTGAAATTTACCTATATACCTACTTTTCTATTTCTCTCAGACTGTTAGGGGGTCTAGAGTACACTCCCAGCAATGAGATTGCTCCTTTTGTGCTTTCAGAATTCTACCCATGCGGCTTTATTTGAGAAACTTAAGATTTCATCCTTCCTTACAGCTGTAATAGCTTCCCTGATCGAAATTGCGACACCTTCTCCTTTTTATCTCCTTCCCGGTCTCACCTGAGAACCACGTATCCTGGGATATTAATCCTGCCCCTCTTCCAACCATGTCTCATTGACAGCAATGACATTGTACCTTCATGTTTTAACTTGTGCCCTCAACTCATCTGCTTTGTCAGACTCTTTGCATTAAAATAAATATCATCCAACCGTGACAAATTCCCTTGTGCCTTAATTTGCCTATAATGTCTATGCCTTCCTGACTCACTTGCTGTCACTTCTAATTTTAGTCGTCCATCTTCCCTTGCTGAATATTCCCTCTGGATTCCAAATCCATCAAGGTAATTTCAACTCTCCCCAGCATCACCTAATATCATCCCCGCAAGGATGTTGATTCCATTCCAGTTCAGGTGCATCCTCAAAACAGTCCCAATGTCCTAGAAATCTAAAGCTTACCCTTCTGCATTCATCTGGACTAACCTTTACTCACTAATACATGACATTGGGAAGTAATTCAGACATTACTATCTTTTGGGTCCTGTTCTTTAATCCACTTCCTAGATCCCTAATTTCTGCTTTCATAGAACATAGAACAATACAGCACAGAACAGGCCCTTCGGCCCACAATGTTGTGCCGAACATTTGTTCTAGCTTAAGCACCCATCCATGTACCTATCCAATTGCCGCTTAAATGTCACCAAAGATTCTGACTCTACCACTCCCACAGGCAGCGCATTCCATGCCCCCACCACTCTCTGGGTAAAGAACCCACCCCTGACATCTCCCCTTTCCCTTCCACCCTTCACCTTAAATTTATGTCCCCTTGTAACACTCTGTTGTACCCGGGGAAAAAGTCTCTGACTGTCTACTCTATCTATTCCCCTGATCATCTTATAAACCTCTAACATGTCACCCATCATCCTTCGCCGTTCCAATGAGAAAAGGCCTAGCACTCTCAACCTATCCTCGTACAACCTATTCTCCATTCCAGGCAACATCCTGGTAAATCTTCTCTGCACCCTCTCCAAAGCTTCCACATCTTTCCTAAAGTGAGGCGACCAGAACTACACACAGTACTCCAAATGTGGCCTTACCAAGGTCCTGTACAGCTGCAACATCACCTCACGACTCTTGAATTCAATCCCTCTGCTAATGAACGCTAATACACCATAGGCCTTCTTACAAACTCTATCCACCTGAGTGGCAACCTTCAAAGATCTATGAACATAGACCCCAAGATCCCTCTGCTCCTCCACCTCACTAAGAACCCTACCGTTAACCCTGTATTCCGCATTCTTATTTGTCCTTCCAAAATGGACAACCTCACACTTGGCAGGGTTGAACTCCATCTGCCACTCCTCAGCCCAGCTCTGCATCATATCTAAGTCCCTTTGCAGCCGACAACAGCCGCCCTCACTATCCACAACTCCACCAATCTTCGTATCGTCTGCAAATTTACTGACCCACCCTTCGACTCCCTCTCCCAAGTCATTAATAAAAATTACAAACAGCAGAGGACCCAGAACTGATCCCTGTGGAACTCCACTTGCAACTGGGCTCCAGGCTGAATATTTACCATCTATCACCACTCTCTGACTTCGACCGGTTAGCCAGTTCTCTATCCAACTGGCCAAATTTCCCACTATCCCATGCCTCCTGACTTTCCGCATAAGCCTACCATGGGGAACCTTATCAAATGCCTTACTAAAATCCATGTACACTACATCCACTGCTCTACCCTCATCCACATGCTTGGTCACCTCCTCAAAGAATTCAATCAGACTTGTAAGGCAAGACCGACCCTTCACAAATCCGTGCTGGCTGTCCCTAATCAAGCAGTGTCTTTCCAGATACTCATAAATCCTATCCCTCAGTACCCTTTCCATTACTTTACCTACCACCGAAGTAAGACTAACTGGCCTGTAATTCCCGGGGTTATCCCTATTCCCTTTTTTGAACAGGGGCACAACATTCGCCACTCTCCAGTCCCCTGGTACCACCCCCGTTGACAGTGATGAAAAGATCATTGCCAACGGTTCTGCAATTTCCTCTCTTGCTTCCCACATAATCCTAGGATATATCCCGTCAGGCCCGGGGGACTTGTCTATCCTCAAGTTTTTCAAAATGCCCAACACATCTTCCTTCCTAACAAGTATCTCCTCTAGCTTACCAGTCCGTTTCATACGCTCCTCTTCAACAATACGGTCCCTCTCATTTGTAAATACTGAAGAAAAGTACTCATTCAAGACCTCTCCTATCTCTTCCGATTCAATACACAGTCTCCCACTACTGTCCTTGATCGGACCTACCCTCGCTCTCGTCATTCTCATGTTTCTCACATAGGCATAAAATGCCTTGGAGTTATCCTTGATCCTACCCGCCAAAGATTTTTCATGCCCCCTCTCAGTTCTCCTAATCCCTTTCTTCAGCTCCCTCCTGGCTATCCTGTATCCCTCCACTGCTCTGTCTGAACCCTGTTTCCTCAACCTTATGTAAGCCTCCTTCTTCCTCTTTACAAGACATACAACCTCCCTCGTCACCTAAGGTTCCCTCACACGACCATCTCTTTCCTGGCTGACAGGTACATACATATCAAGGACACGTCGTATCTGTTCCTTGAAAAAGTTCCACATTTCAACGACATCCTTCCTTGACAGCCTATGCTCCCAATTTATGCTCCTCAGATCCTGTCTTGCAGCATCGTATTTACCCTTCCCCAATTGTAAAAGCTACCCTGTTGCACGCACCTATCTCTCTCCATAACCAAGGTGAAAGTCACAGAATTGTGGTCACCATCACCAAAATGCTCACCCACTAACAAGCTCATCACTTGTCCCGGTTCGTTACCAAGTACCAAATCCAATATGGCCTCCCCTCTGGTCGGACAATCTACATACTGAGTTAGAAAAGCTTTCTGGACACACTGCACAAACACCGCCCCATCCAATCTACTTGATCTAAAGATCTTTCATGACCTCATCTCTTTTCCTACCTCTGTCATTGGTACTAATATCCCGCTATGGCAGATGGTGGAATTTAAACTCAATAAAAACCTGGAAAGTAGGACTAGATTGGGTTGGGATATCTGGTCGGCATGGACGGGTTGGACCGAAGGGCCTGTTTCCATGCTGTACATCTCTATGACTCTATAAAAGGTCTAATAACAACCATGAATCCACTGTCAATTGTCAGAAAAAACCCATCTGGTTCACTGAAGTCCTTTAGGGAAGCAAACTCCCATACTTGCCTGGTCTGAAGTCCACATTGATGCCCTGGGGTTGAAGTGTTCCAAGGCGGAAGATGAGGTGTTCTTCCTCCAGGCGTCTGGTGGTGAGGGAGCGGCGGTGAAGAAGGCCCAGGACCTCCATGTCCTCGGCAGAGTGGGAGGGGGACCTGGGCCTCCTTCACCAGGGCATCAATGTGGACTTCACCAGTTTCCTCATTTCCCCTTCCCCCACCTCACCCTAGTTCCAAACCTCCAGCTCAGCACTGTCCCCATGACTTGTCTGGACTTGTCCTACCTGCCTATCTCCTTTTCCACCTATCCACTCCACCCTCTCCTCCCTGACCTATCACCTTCATCCCCTCCCCCACTCACCCATTGTACTCTATGCTACTTTCTCCCCACCCCCACCCTCCTCTAGCTTATCTCTCCACGCTTCAGGCTCTCTGCCTTTATTCCTGATGAAGGGCTTTTGCCCGAAACGTCGATTTCGAAGCTCCTTGGATGCTGCCTGAACTGCTGTGCTCTTCCAGCACCACTGATCCAGAACCCATTCTTTTCTACCTGCTTACTCTGTCCATGTTGTGTGACCAACTTATTGAATGCGCTATACACAACTTGCTCAGCTTTACGGATGCTCCACAGTGAATTCACTAGCAGCTCCAGCTCCAAAATGTGGTTAGATATGAGCTGCAGTTGGACACACTTCCTGTACTTGGTCACCAGGAACAACCGAAACTTTCTGAACTGAAGAATTCTGAAGAGTGGTCACTGCACCCAAAACATTAACTGATTTCTCTCCTCATGTGCTGCCAGACATTTTTCCAACAATTTTTGTTTTTGTTTGTGACCAATGAAACTTTAATGATTTGCCACATAGCACAGGAGAAGCAAATCATGGGTGAGAACTCTGCTGTCATGACTTCTGTTAAACCCTTTAGTAAATCTCTTTTCTAAAAAAAGTTATGGTTATATAAGAATACATTAACTCGCATCACTTAAACTACTTTGCTAACATATTCCATTATATTGGCCCTGATTTTCACTTATTCCAGTTGTTTCTCAGTTAATTCCTTCTGGCAGTCATAAGAACATATGAACTAGGAGCAGGAGTAGGCCGTCTGGCCCCTCGCGCCTGCTCCACCATTCAATAAGATCATGACTGATCTTTTCATGGACTCAGCTCCACTAACCCACCCTCTCACCACAACCCTTAATTCCTTCTTTGTTCAAAAAATTATCTATCTTACCTTTAAAAACATTCAATGAGGACTCAACCATTTCACTGGGCAGGGAATTCCACAGATTCACAACCCTCTGTCTGCTCAGTTGAAGCTGAAGAAGAGCCTTATATACTACTAACTCTGTATGGACTGTACAAATCAAATAAAACAAAAAGCACCTCTTCGCCTATGGACTGAACTCCCACGAAGCATTAAATATCCAGTATCACTCTCTCACTCAAGCTGCATCTTCTCCCAACTGTTCGAGGAAGCATACTGATCATGTGCTTTTCACATTGTCTTTTTTAAACAGAGCTGAAATTACTCACTTGTTAAACTTCAGTAGTAATTAACAATATTGAGGCACTATTTAGGCTTCAGGTGATTGACTGTTGACTGTTCCTTAGTCAGCTGAGTCAGCTACCTTGTTAACCTTTTAACTAGATTACTGAATTTAGAAAAACCTCCCATGATGCATTACATTTCCAGTATTTCCCACTCACGTGGACGGTACTTCCCTCTAGAAATCCCTTTTTGCCAATTATTTGTGGAAAGCATACATGCTGTATGTTAAACAGCTTAGGGGCACTTTTGGAAGCCCTGCTCCCATCCAAAGTAAACACAGTTCCAGAGTAACCGCATCAAAGCGAAGCAATCTCCAAATACTAGTGATAGCATTTCACAACAGTACACAGCCAACATTCCATACCAGACAAACAGAATAATCTCTCCAAAGGATAAGGCGTAATACACTAGAGTGAGAATGGAGTTCCCCAGAGCTCAAAAATATGCGTCCTTACTTTACCCACCAATTAATGAAGAGAATTATTGCTGAATAATACCTTCTCCTGTTTGAACCCTCTGATACTACTGGAGAGCAAGTTATTTCCTTGCCTTTAAGGGTGAGCGGGTTTCTTCCTGCTCTGGGTAAATTTATTTCAGAATGGTTCTTGTTGAATGCACAACCTTCAGAGGCTAGAATGTTAGAAAGTGAACCACACAACATTCACAAAGTTAAATTAACAAAGCATTACAGAGAGGGCACAAGCACCGCTTCCAGTCATTCACTCTGAGCCAGCTGAAATTATTGCTAAACAATATTATGTTTCTTAAATTGATAAACCAACCTTGCAGATCAGGAGAAACAACAAGCAATTGACTCCAAGGACAGAAACATGAAGAGTACATTACTTTATCACATGACTCCCAGCACAGTTAGCCGTAGTAACAGAGTTAGATATTTATTTAATTAGCTTTACTCAGAAATGACATCATGATGAATAAATAAAGTCATCAACATAACTTAGACCTTGTGGGTTAGAACAGGGTCACTGCACTGTTGTCAAAACACTAGAAGCAAGCTAACTCTAAACACTGCTTTTTGATGCATTATGAAGTGTGAATTAAACTCTGTACTTGACGTATTTTGTAAAACAGACAGGAAGGGACTTAAGTTCTAACCATGCCCAAAATACAATCAAAACTGGAGAATCTATGGAGAATGAATAGCAATTATTAGAATTGGTGTGGAAGAGATTGAGAGAGAAAGATAGATGGCACCTGAGCAGTATTAAGAACACACAGACCACTCACTACAACTTGAACAGAACAGGTCGAATGATGCCTCAATCCACTTATCCATCTTTATTCCACACCCCTTATGCAAATAGAAAGAAAAAAGTCTCAGTTTTGAAACCTCTAACACGTAGCAGTTTGTGTTGAGGGTGGTGATAGAATGAGAGAAAAAAAACCTGTTTCCCAATTTCCGCTATACCTTATATAAAGCAATTCCTGATTTTACTCTGGAACAACCTAATGATAATTGTATGTTCTCTCAAGATGGACTGCCCCACTAGGCAAAACAGCTTCTATCAACTCTACATTTAACGTTTAAAGCCTCTTCGATGAGTCCATTCAACCTTCTGCTGCAACAAGACACACAGTGCTCTAAGTGAGATTTGAACCCATGAGTTACTGACTCAGATGAAAACATTGAGATGAGGCAACTGCCTCCGATAACTTGATACATCAGTGGAACATATGCGGAGGTCAAGCGAGAAATAAGGCGCACCTCCTCAGATTGTTGCAAGAGCCTCTTGCAACATTGAACTTTGTTGCTGCACAACAGGTGCATGTGGGACCTTAAGTAAAGCTCAAAAGTTACAATTTCTAACTTTCTCGTGAAAAGCAAAGCAATCTATTTCATCATTACCTTTAAACAGGGGAGAAAACTACAAACATTTTTCTACCAACTATTTCCTACAAAACAAGCTACATTTTATTAGTTGTAAAGATTACTGTGCCTTCGTGAGAATGTGCAAGTAGCGATAGAAATTCTAGTCTGTCTTGATCAAATCTATCAGCCAAGATTCCTTCTCCTGTTGCCTGCTCACTACTAATTAAGCAATAACACTGGGGGTTGAGTATAAAATGCTATTATAGTCATAGAAATGTACAGCACAGAAACAGACCCTTCGGTCCAACCCATCCATGCCAACCCAATCTGGTCCCACTTGCCAGCACCCGGCGCATATCCCTCCAAACCCCTTCCTATTCATATACACATCCAGATGCCTTTTAAACGTTGCAATTGTACCAGCATCCACCACTTCCTCTGGCAGCTCATTCCAAACACGCATCACCTCTGCGTGAAAATGTTGCCCCTTAGATCTTTTTTACATCTTTCCGCTCTCACCCTAAAACTATGCCCTTTAGTTCTGGACATCCCCACCCCAGGGAAAAGACCTTGTCTATTTACCCTATCCATGCCCCTCATGATTTTATAAACATCTATAAAGGTCACCCCTCAGCCTACAACGGTCCAGGGAAAACAGCCCCATCCTCTCCCTACAGCTCAAATCCTCCAACCTTCGCAATATCCTTCTAAATCTTTTCTCAACCTTTTCAAGTTTTGCAACATCCTTCCGATAGGAAGGAGACCGGAATTGCATCCAATATTCCCAAAGTGGCCTAACTAACGTACAGCCGCAACATGACCTTCCAGCTCCAATACTATGACCGATAAAACAATTGCTAGATGATTAATGAAGAGAGCCAGGTTCTAGGGGCCCAGGTTCAAATTTTATGTTGTTTCATTCATTCATGGGATGAGGGCATTGATGGCTGGACCAGTATTTATTGCCCATTCCTAATTTCCCAGATAGCAGTAAAGAGTCAACCACATTGCTATGGGTCTGGAGTCATATGTGGGCCAGACCAGGTATGGATAGCAGATTGTTCTATGTTCTATTCATTCCCTAAAAGACAGTAGTGAAACAAACGCTTTTTTTTCCCCCTGACAATGAGCAATGAATTCATGATCATCATAAGACTCTTAATTCCAGATTTTCATTGAATTTTAATCTGACCATCTGCCATGGCAGGATTCAAACCTGGCTCCCCAGAACATTACCAGGGTCTCTGGATTAACAGTCCAGTGATTTTACCACTAGTCTGTCATTTCCCCTAAAAGAAATTAATAAAAATGTCATTAATTTGGAATTAAGAGTCTAATGAAGACCACAAAACCATCACTGATTGCTGGAAAAACCTATCTATTTCACTAATGTTCTTTAGGAAGGGAATCTGCCACCTTTACCTGGTCTGGCCTACATTGACTCCAGACCCACAGCAATGTGGTTGAATCTTGACTGCCCTCTGGACAAGTAGGGATGGGCAATAAATGCTGGCCTAGCCAGAGACATCCTAATTCAATGAATGAATGAATGAAGTTGCCGGCTGGCCTTCTTAGTGCAGTCGGCAGCGCGTCAGTCTCATAATCTGAAGGTCCTGAGTTCAATCCTCAGAGGAGGCAAGGTTACCATAAGACCATAAGACATAGGAGTGGAAGTAAGGCCATTCGGCCCATCGAGTCCACTCCGCCATTCAATCATGGCTGATGCGCATTTCAGCTCCACTTACCAGCGTTCTCCCCGTAGCCCTTAATTCCTCTAGACAACAAGAATCTATCAATCTCGGCCTTGAAGACATTTAGTGTCCCGGCTTCCACTGCACTCCGTGGCAATGAATTCCACAGGCCCACCACTCTCTGGCTGAAGAAATGTCTCCGCATTTCTGTTCTGAAATGACCCCCTCTAATTCTAAGGCTGTGTCCACGGGTCCTAGTCTCCTCGTCTAACTGAAACAATTTCCTAACATCCACCTTTTCCAAGCCATGTATTATTTTGTACATCTCTATTAAGTCTCCCCTTAATCTTCTAAACTCCAATGAATACAATCCCAGTATCCTCAGCCGTTCCTCATATGTTAGACCTGTCATTCCAGGGATCATCCGTGTGAATCTCCGCTGGACACGTTCCAGTGCCAGTATGTCCTTCCTGAGGTGTGGGGACCAAAACTGGACACAGTACTCCAAATGGGGCCTAACCAGAGCTTTATAAAGTCTTAGTAGTACATCTCTGCTTTTATATTCCAACCCTCTTGAAATAAGAGACAACATTGCATTCGCTTTCTTAATCACGGACTCAACCTGCATGTTTACCTTTAGAGAATCCTCGACTAGCACTCCCAGATCCCTTTGTGCTTTGGCTTTATTAATTTTCTCACCATTTAGAAAGTAGTCTATGCTTTTATTCTTTTTGCCAAAGTGCAAGACCTCGCACTTGCTCACGTTAAATTCCATCAGCCATTTCCTGGACCACTCTCCCAACCTGTCTAGATCCTTCTGTAGCCTCCCCACTTCCTCAGTACTACCTGCCTGTCCACCTAACTTTGTATCATCAGCAAACTTCGCTAGAATGCCCCCGGTTCCCTCATCCAAATCATTAATATATAATGCGAACAGCTGTGGCCCCAGCACCAAACCCTGCGGGACACCGCTCGTCACCGGCTGCCATTCTGAAAAAGAACCTTTTATCCCAACTCTCTGCCTTCTGTTAGACAGCCAATCCTAATCCATCCCAGCAGCTCACCTCGAACACCATGGGCCCTCACCTTGCTCAGCAGCCTCCCGTGTGGCACCTTATCAAAGGCCTTTTGAAAGTCTAGATAGACCACATCCACTGGGTTTCCCTGGTCTAACCTACTTGTTACCTCTTCAAAAAATTCCAACAGGTTTGTCAGGCATGACCTCCCTTTACTAAATCCATGTTGACTTGTTCTAATCAGACTCTGCTCTTCCAAGAATTTAAAAACCTCATCCTTAATGATGGATTCGAGAATTTTACCAACAACCGAGGTTAAGCTGATTGGCCTATAATTTTCCATCTTTTGCCTTGATCCTTTCTTGAACAAGGGGGTTACAACAGCAATCTTCCAATCATCCGGGACTTTTCCTGACTCCAGTGACTCTTGAAAGATCTCAACCAATGCCTCTGCTATTTCCTCAGCCACCTCTCTCAGAACTCTAGGGTGTATCCCATCGGGGCCAGGAGATTTATCAATTTTAAGACTTTTTAACTTTTCTAGCACTATCTCTTTCGTAATGGCAACCATACTCAACTCAGCCCCCTGACTCCCTTTAATTGTTGGGATATTACTCATGTCTTCCACTGTGAAGACTGACGCAAAGTACTTGTTAAGTTCTCCTGCTATTTCCTTATCTCCCATCACTAGGCTTCCTGCATCAGTTTGAAGTGGCCCAGTGTCTACTTTTGCCTGTCGTTTGTTTCTTATGTACTGAAAGAAACTTTTACTATTATTTCTAATATTACTGGCTAGCCTACCTTCATATTTGATCCTCTCCTTTCTTATTACACTCTTTGTTATCCTCGGTTTGCTTTTGTATCCTTCCCAATCTTCTGATTTCCCACTGTTCTTAGCCACTTTATAGGATCTCTCTTTTTCTTTAATACATTTCCTGACTTCCTTTGTCAGCCAAAGTTGTCTAATCCCTCCACGGTTAATCTTTCTTTTCTTGGGAATGAACCTCTGTACAGTGTCCTCAATTATACCTACAAACTCCTGCCATTTTTGCTCTACTGTCTTCCCGGTTAGCCTCTGCTTCCAGTCTATTTTAGTCAGTTCCTCTCTCAAGCCCTCATAATTACCTTTATTCAACTGTAACACCATTACATCCGATTTTGCCTTCTCCCTTTCAAACTCCAGACTGAACTCTATCATATTATGGTCGCTACTTCCTAAGGGTTCCCTTACTTTAAGATCTTTTATAGAGTCTGGTTCATTGCAAAGCACTAGGTCCAGAATAGCCTGCTCTCTTGTGGGCTCCACGACAAGCTGTTCCAAAAAGCCATCCTGTAAGCATTCCATGAATTCCCTTTCTTTAGATCCACTAACAACATTATTTACCCAGTCCACCTGCATATTGAAGTCTCCCATGATCAATGTAACCTTGCCTTTCTGACATGCCTCCTCTGTTTCCCGGTACATGTTGCGTCCCTGGTCCTGACCACTGTTAGGAGGTCTATACACAACTCCAATTATGTTTTTTTTGCCTTTGTGGTTCCTCAATTCCACCCACACAGACTCCACATCATCCGACGCCATGTCATTCAATACCATAGATTTAATTTTGTTCTTAACTAACAAGGCAACCCCACCCCCTCTGCCCACCTCTCTGTCTTTTCGATAAGTTGAAAAACCATGGAGGTTTAACTGCCAGTCCTGACCCCCCTGTAACCAAGTCTCTGTGATGACCTTTAAAAGGTTGTGACCTTTAAAAGGGCAGCACGGTGGTACAGTGGTTAGCACTGCTGCCTCGCAGCGCCAGAGACCTGGGTTCAATTCCCGCCTCAGGCGACTGTGTGGAGTTTGCACGTTCTCCCAGTGTCTGCATGGGTTTCCTCCGGGTGCTTCGGTTTCCTCCCACAGTCACAAAGCTGTGCAGGTCAGGTGAATTGGCCATGCTAAATTGCCCGTAGTGTTAGGTGAAGGGGTAAATGTAGGGGTATGGGTGGGCTTCGCTTTGGCGGGTCGGTGTGGACTTGTTGGGCCGAAGGACCTGTTTCCTCACTAAGTAATCTAATCAAGTTATTTATCATCAGATTAGATAGATTCTTGATCAGGAGAATCAATGGTAATATGGAAATGTCAGGAAAGCAAACATGCAGATTGTCAGATCAGCCACGATCCCACTATAATATGGAGTAAAGGGCCGATCAGCCTACTCCTGCTCCTATTGCTTATGGTCTCAAAGGATGAAGCTTTAATCTCTTTTAAAAAAGCAGAATAAATGGTCAAAAGAAACCCGACAGCTGCAAGAGAGAAATCAGACAACAGAGCAAGCCTTTCAGATTTGCCTCAAACAGGAACTTCTTATATCTCGCAAACAAATCAGTGATAAACAGGAATTAAATCAGCACCATTACATCAGGCACAGAGAATGTTTCAGATGAGGGAAAAAAAACATGCACAACACACAATCCTCATCTTAGCTCCTCTGTTCAAGAAGAAACCAAGATACAGCAGAAGAGATATAAAAAACACAGAAACATGTCCTATTCCAGTGACACAAGCCTGTTTCAAAGTGGACTTTCACAGAGTCAGCAGACTTGTTGTTTACTTAAGAAGTAATCTTTGCAATAGTTTTGTTTTACTTAATAAACTATAAGGAAATTCATTAAGATTGCCAGGACCATATTAACTTTTAAAATTTGAATTGTGAATTGGTTAATTTTAATGTTGAGATCATTGGTTACAGTTGCCATTTTACAGAGTGAGAGATCAGGTCAACCCCTGATGCTCATACAATATGCAGAAAGCATGTGTGGGGCCAGCATGCAGCAAGATCAAACTGTGCATGGCCCTCCATTCACTGCAATGCAACACTGCACATAAACAAAGTTTAAAAAGGAGAGGAAGGAAATCCAGCAGCATTTTGTGTGGTTTGTAGCAAATCAACATTTCTTTAAAATGCTGTGTTACTGAACATGAACAGATGGAATGAATAAAGAAATGCTCATTACACTTCTTTACCATGCACAGCCTTTCTCTTAGTTTGGATATGACTTTCCCTAAATGCTCCAAAAGCTGTTAATTATAAACATCTTTACATTTGAAGCATTATCTTTTTGATTTAAAAGGAAGATCAGTTGTAGGTAAATTTTCCACATTTTCAAGTTTAAAAAATGTGTAATCAGTTCTTTCACGAGTCAATGGAACAAATTTGAAACAATACTCCAAATAACATACATCTGTAGCAGCTTCACAAATACAGTATTAAAATAAGGCAATATCTGCCAGAAGCTTCCCTCATGGAACTCAGAGTTGAGGGATGTTATAAGCAGTCACGACGTGTGGCTTCACTGGTATCCTACTCAAGAAATTCCAAAGACACTCAACCCTCAGAGAGAAAAAAAGTTTCCTCATCTGTTTTAAATGGGCACCACCTTATTTTTGAACTATGACCTTGGTTCTAGACTCTCCCCAAAGAGGAAACATCCTTTCCACATCCACTCTGTCAAGTCCCCTCAAGATCCTATATGTTTCAATGAAGTCACCTCCGACTCTTCTAACCTCCACAGGCTATCATAAGGCAATTACTCATTCCAGATAAATGTATAGTAAACTTGTTGTGGTTCTGCTCGCCAAGCTGGAAATTTTTGTTGCAAACGTTTCGTCCCCTGTCTAGGTGACATCCTCAGTGCTTGGGAGCCTCCAGTGAAGCGCTTCTGTGGTGTTTCCTCCGGCATTTATAGTGGCCTGTCCCTGCCGCTTCCGGTTGTCAGTTTCAGCTGTCCGCTGTAGTGGCCGGTATATTGGGTCCAGGTCGATGTGTTTGTTGATGGAGTTTACGGATGAATGCCATGCCTCTAGGAATTCCCTGGCTGTTCTTTGTTTGGCTTGCCCTATAATGGTAGTGTTGTCCCAGTCAAATTCATGTTGCTTGTCGTCTGCGTGTGTGGCTACTAAGGATAGCTGGTCGTGTCGTTTCGTGGCTAGTTGATGTTCGTGGATGCGGATCGTTAGCTGTCTTCCCGTTTGTCCTATATAGTGTTTTGTGCAGTCCTTGCATGGGGTTTTGTAAACTACATTAGTTTTGCTCATGCTGGGTATCGGGTCCTTCGTTCTGGTGAGTTGTTGTCTGAGCGTGGCTGTTGGTTTGTGTGCTGTTATAAGTCCTAGTGGTCGCAGTAGTCTGGCTGTCAGTTCTGAAATGCTCCTGATGTATGGTAGTGTGGCTAGTCCTTTGGGTTGCGGCATGTCCTCGTTCCGTTGTCTTTCTCTTAGGCATCTGTTGATGAAATTGCTCGGGTATCCAAACAAAGAACAGCCAGGGAATTCCTAGAAGCATGGCACTCATCCACAAACTCCATCAACAAACACATCGACCTGGACCCAATATACCGGCCACTACAGCGGACAGCTGAAACTGACAACCGGAAGCGGCAGGGACAGGCCACTGTAAATGCCGGAGGAAACACCATAGAAGCGCTTCACAGGAGGCTCCCAAGCACTGAGGATGTCACCTAGACAGGGGACGAAACGTTTGCAACAAAAATTTCCAGCTCGGCAAATAGAACCACAACAACGAGCACCCGAGCTACAAATCTTCTCCCAAACTTTATAGTAAACCTTCTCTGCAGTCTTCCAGGTTCAACTGCAGCTGGTATTCTTATGGTGCAGTGAGAAGGCACTGTGTTGTTGAAAGTGCTTCATTCCAATAAAATATTTTGTTCCCTTTCCAATGAAATGTTTCATATGTGTTATTAAAATGTCCTCCTCGAGATCAGGTGCCATCTTTACATTGTGTTAAGAGGAAGCTGAACATTCACACTGCGAACGCTTGCCTATGCCCATGGTTGCAATGCTGGTGTAATTGTCATTGGCGAGACTGCTGGAGGTTATTCACTTATCCTCCCACTTGCCTTTGAATATGCAGCAGAGAAAGCCTCACCGCTATGTGTCCCACTGCGACTAGAACAGTGTTGGAAGAGCCTGCAGTTGAACAATGCCTCATCCAAAAACTAACAGGGAGACATTGATCATAGAACCCCTGCTGCAGAGGAGAGGAAAGTGGAAGGAAAGAGAACAGAGTCCTGGCTGGAGAAACCCCCATCCCTCCATCAGGGTGCAACAGCTGCCCTCTCTGCCCTAAACCCCTCAGAGTGGCTCCAGTATTGGCCAGTTCTGTCATCTGGGGACCCACTATTCACGAGGTCTGGAAGACATTAGCCCCATTATAAGGGACTGGTGATGATGTCACCATCACTCCAATAAGGTATGAAGCAGAGTCCCACCAATTGTCACTTCTGATATACTTCAAGCGCATGTTTAGTGCATCGCGTTGAGAGCTGGAAGTTCCTAGTGTTCTGGCTTATATTCCTTAAGCATATAATATATTATTTCACAGGGAAGAAAATATAAAAGTAGGGAGGTTTTGACAAACCTTCACAAGGCACTAGTCAGAGCACAGCTGAAAATGTGTTGCTGGAAAAGCGCAGCAGATCAGGCAACATCCAAGGAACAGGAGAATCGACGTTTCGGGCATAAGCCCTTCTTCAGGAATGAGGAAAGTGTGTCCAGCAGGCTAAGATGCTGAATGCTGAAGGGCTTTTGCCCGAAACGTCGATTTCGCTGCTCCTTGGATGCTGCCTGAACTGCTGTGCTCTTCCAGCACCACTAATCCAGATTATTGAAAACTGTATTCAGTTCTGCTATAATATGCGGTTCTTCAACGCAAATTGGCTTAAACGCGATTGAAGAATTTAGATTGTTATTTATAGAACGCAAACTTTCCTTACCTGTATTGGCTATAAGACGATTCCAGCCCCATGAGTTTAAATGGAGTGACTATTGCCTGATTTTCTTATAATGTGAGAATACATGGGAACAGAGCTATCATGTTATATCAGGACTGACTGTACAGGATTCTTAAGAGTTCTTGATATGGTAGATGAGGAGAAGTTGTCTTCCATCATGAGAGCTTCTGAGACCAGATGGCACAATCTCAGAATAAAGGGGTTGTACATTTAAGAGATGAAGAGGAATTTCTTCTCTCACAAGGTAGTGAATCGGAGGAGTTCTTTACCATAGAGGGCGGTTGAGGCTGAGTTATTAATTATATTCAAGGCTTATATTTTGGAAGTCAAATACACTACATCTATTGGCTGTCTTTCAATAGTTCTGTTCATTATCCCTTCAAAAGTAGTGTGACCAGAGATGTATCCATCAAACCCCATGCGCTGATTGACTAATTTTTTTTCCTTTCAGGTTAGCAGTTCTGTAAAGACTTTCCATGGATCTTTCAGGTGCTCTTTTACTGAGGCATAGAAGATAAAGTCTATCCATATCCAAAGCAGTCAGGAGGATATGATGACACATGCAGGAGTCTAATTTAGCTGAGAAAGAAAGTCAGTTCATGTTTAAGTGTATTACAAACATTTACTGTTAGCAGTTTCATCTTGTCTTCAAAGTTGCTAGATTCTTGACTAAATTCACACATTTAAATAATTTGTAGCTGTGGCCAGATCTGCAAAATATTCACTGGAAACAATGTTAGAGGCCACCGTGGGCGGCACGGTGGCACAGTGGTTAGCACTGCTGCCTCACAGCGCCAGAGACCCGGGTTCAATTCCCGCCTCAGGCGACTGTCTGTGTGGAGTTTGCACGTTCTCCCCATGTTTGCGTGGGTTTCCTCCCACAGTCCAAAGATGTGCAGGTCAGGTGAATTGGCCATGCTAAATTGCCCATAGTGTTAGGTAAGGGGTAAATGTAGGGGTATGGGTGGGTTGCGCTTCGGCGGGTCGGTGTGGACTTGTTGGGCCGAAGGGCCTGTTTCCACACTGTAATGTAATCTAAAAATCTAATTCAGCAGATCTGGCAGCATCTGTGGAGAGATTAGATTAGATGATTAGATTACCTACAGTACAGGAAACAGGCCCTTTAGCCCAACGAGTCCACACCGACCCTCCGAAGAGTAACCCACCCAGACCCATTTCCCTCTGACTATGCACCTAACACAATGGGCAATTTAGCATGGCCAATTCCCTTGACCTGCACATCTTTGGACTGTGGGAGGAAACAGGAGCACCCGGAGGAAACCCATGCAGACACGGGGAGTCACCCGAGGCTGGAATCGAACCCGCGTCCCTGGCGCTGTGAGGCAGCAGTGCTAACCACTAAGCCACCGTGCAGCCCTGAAGAAGGTCACTGAACTCGAAACATTAAGTCTGTTTCTCTCTCTGCAATATCTGCTCTCCTCCACAGATTAGTTGCTGTGGTTCTGTTCGCCGAGCTGGAAGTTTTTGTTGCAAACGTTTCGTCCCCTGGCTAGGCGACATCATCAGTGCTTGGGAGCCTCCTGCGAAGCGCTTCTTTGATGTTTCCTCCGTGTTTATAGTGGTCTGTCCCTGCCGCTTCCGGTTGTCAGTTTCAGCTGTCCGCTGTAGTGGTTGGTATATTGGGTCCAGGCCGATGTATTTGTTGATGGAGTTTGTGGATGAATGCCATGCCTCTAGGAATTCCTTGGCTGTTCTCTGTCTGGCTTGCCCTATGATAGTAGTGTTGTCCCAGTCGAATTTATGTTGCTTATTGTCTGCGTGTGTGACTACTAAGGATAGCTGGTCGTGTCGTTTCGTGGCTAGTTGATGTTCGTGTATGCGGATTGTTAGCTGTCTTCCTGTTTGTCCTATATAGTGTTTTGTGCAGTCCTTGCATGGTATTTTGTACACTATATTAGTTTTGTTCATGCTGGGTATCGGGTCCTTCGTTCTGGTGAGTTGTTGTCTGAGCGTGGCTGTTGGTTTGTGTGCCGTTATGAGTCCTAGGGGTCGCAGTAGTCTGGCTGTCAGTTCCGAGATGCTCCTGATGTATGGTAGTGTGGCTAGTCCTTTTGGTTGTGGTATGTCCTCGTTCCGTGGTCTTTCTCTTAGGCATCTGTTGATGAAGTTGCGCGGGTATCCGTTTTTGGCAAATACCTTGTATAGGTGTTCCTCTTCTTCTTTTTGCAGTTCTGGTGTACTGCAGTGTGTTGTGGCCCTTTTGAATAGTGTCCTGATGCAGCTTAGTTTGTGTGTGTTGGGGTGGTTACTTTCATAGTTTAGGACTTGGTCTGTGTGTGTGGCTTTCCTGTATACCCTTGTAGTGAATTCTCCGTTCGGTGTTCTCTGTACCATCACGTCTAGGAATGGGAGTTGGCTATCCTTTTCTTCTCTCGTGAATCGGATTCCTGTGAGTGTGGCGTTGATGATCCGGTGTGTTTTTTCCACAGATTAGTCTCCAACTAACACGCCTGAAATGGCTTCTTTCTCAGCCAGGTCCAGTGCTGAAGGTGGGCACAACCAGAATCAAATCCGGGATTCGTGGTGGGTTTGGTCCTTGGTCAGCAGTTCTATAAAAACTTTCCTTGACCTGTAATACACTGTCCTGGTTTTATGGTGGTCAACACTTCACTGACTTGCTGAGTGCTGCTTTGCACTGTTTGAACAGATTCCACATTAAGTTTGGCAAGTCTCCGAACTTTCTGCCAATATCACCAAGAGATCCATAAAGAAGTATGCCATCTATTTTCCCTTACAATTTTCAGTACATTAGTCTGTCCTGAATTTCAACAGCCAGTATTATGCAGTACTGCTTAAATATTTTGTCCAATTCATGCTGTAATTTTTAGCCGCCAGCTTCTGACTTCATTATGCTTCAAAAAGTGTTACTGCCTGCAAATTTACATCCAGACTGGTACCAGCCCACTGATGCAGATTGGAAACAGTAGCAGTTCCAATAATGCAAACTCCTACTAAAAATGTGTTCCACTGCCAACTACCTACTTGACATAACTACAATGAGTCAGCCTGACAAGGAAAGGGGCAAAGCCAGCAAAGTGGAGATACATAGATGTAAAATATACTAATTCACATTGCTTGATTTTTTTTGGAGGGTGGGCGGCACGGTGGCACAGTGGTTAGCACTGCTGCCTCACAGCGCCAGAGACCCGGGTTCAATTCCCGCCTCAGGCGACTGACTGTGTGGAGTTTGCACGTTCTCCCCGTGTCTGCGTGGGTTTCCTCCGGGTGCTCCGGTTTCCTCCCACAGTCCAAAAGATGTGCAGGGTCAGGTGAATTGGCCATACTAAATTGCCCGTAGTGTTAGATAAGGGGTAAATGTAGGGGTATGGGTAGGTTTCGCTTAGGCGGGTCGGTGTGGACTTGTTGGGCCGAAGGGCCTGTTTCCACACTGTAATCTAATCTAATCTAAAAAAAAATCATTTTTGAACTGTGAGCAGAGTCATGGAAGATTATAGTTAGTAAATGAAAATAATCTGCTACATTTGGCTAAAATTAATGGTTGGCCAGGCAGTTACAGAATATTAATTTATGAATTTTACATTCCAGGCAAGAAAGCATTCTACAGATCAGAGTTATGTGCTTTCTACTAGTTCCACAAGATACAAGGTTACATCATCATAATAGAACCATTAGTCCCACTTCAATCAAGTTGCATTATTTAACCCCAATGTACACTAACAGTGAGGAATGCAACACATTGCGAAATTATATACTAGTGATTGGGCCAAGGTTGGATGGAGTGGGGTGTAAAAATGAATTCTGTTTCCAGTCCATACCAGCTCAAAAAACACTGCATTCAAGTTACTGCAATTCAAAAGTTAAGCTCATTCCCCAATTTTTCCCATATATTTCTCCACTTTAATGTTGATCAATTTAAATATCTGTACCATGCAATTGCTGAAATTAACAACATGGAACTATTAGACCCCTATGGAAAGTTTAATTTCTGTATCCCTATCTTCACAATTCAATGGCAGCCAATTCTCCATCCTTCAAACTCCAGCTGGCCTAAACTTGAGCAGTTTCTATATCCACACCCATTACCCTTGCTCTACAGTGACTTTTACTTCCCTCAACGGTTCTACCAATGTAAAATTCTCAAACATTCATGGCCACATGCCTCCCTATGCCTTAACTTCCTCTACACTGACAACATCCCCCATTCTAAGCTATCGTTCCTCGAAACTGCAGAGTCCTTCCATAACTAATTTGCATATTAAAACAGGATTACTACTAATGAACAATAGAACTACAATCCTCTCCAGGGTTAAGTGACAGAACTGTGATCACCAAGTTCAAATAATTCAGACTGAATTACTGACTTAAATTAATGAATAATCATTTAATATTCTTTACAAGTAACCAGACTTTGAATTTAGTCTATTCCCTAATTTTCTCCATTTTTCTCTGCTGTCTTCATCTCTTCCACTTCTGTACTGTCTTCCCATGATGCCTGCACCATCTCAGAGCCTGAGAGAGCAATGAGCCACTTCCTTATATTAATCAGGTCAACGTTTCACCCATACAGATCACCAAACTGAACAAAGTAAATGATTAACACAATAAGGAAGAAAAATGAACGAAGGTGTTTTTTGGAACTTGTTAGCTTCATTCAAGTTTTAGCTAATATTTGAACAATTGTAATAGGTTTGAAGACAGTTCAATAACAGAACTGAATTGTAAAAATCAGGAAATCTCAGAATCTGCAGCAATGAGTTTGCAACAGGAGGACAACACATCCTGGAAAGAGCTTTAAGATGCAAGATTGTTTTCTGAACTCAAACAGTTTTAAAGTACAAAGTTTTTGGTTTGTCCTCTTTCTTTAAAGGTAAAGGTAGTTCCTGCATTGCTGCCACTTCTTTTGGAAAAGGAGCAGAGCCCAACAACCAATACCTTTGAACATGTGTGCACCTTAATCGATTTACACAATAATCTGAATACAACCAGTGCAATAACAAACACCCTTTATACCTACAGTTTTCTGCTAGTAAACAATAACCGTCTTGGCAAAAAGTCATTGGACAAGGGGATAAAGCTCTTTCATTCATTTGGCTGATTTTTGCAAATGAAGTTGGTTCAATCTCTAATCTCTATATGGAGACTTCAAGAAGACAGGCATGAGAGTACATAACAGTGACTTTACGCTCAGCATCCTTGGTTTTGTGCACACAGACATCAACTATGCTTTGAAACAGAACAATCGAGACTAGAGACCATGGTCACAAATATGAAAGAATGACAGGAGAAATACATTACTGCCATTTACCACTGAGCAGCAATGAAAATCCATTGAGGAGGAAGGAGACAGAGACTTGCTTCAGTGGAAGTAAGATACATTGGACAGGTGACAATAACTCAGTTTCTTACTCGCAAAATATTAACAACTTCTGGAAAAATCATCAAGTAAACTAGAAAGAAATTGTTACGCATGAAAAATCTCTTTCAATTGCAGATGCCAGTTACCGACTCTCCTTTACACATAGCTGCAGGAAAGGGAAAATTATACAAATAGTGAGGGTAATGTCACCTTATCACACACCCCGTTTTATAAAATTGTTTTTGATCAGTTTTCTGGTGATCAGGGTTTCCAAGTATCATTAGTACGGCTGGGCACAGCAATTCCACTTCTGGCAACCAGTCATTCATTAGTAAGGATAGATATGCATGAAGGAGGCAGTTTAGAAATAACCTATAGTCTTGCCATAATGTACATTTTTGTTTTAAATGAATGCATGGATTTTGCCCGTACCAACCTACCTAGTGTCTCACTCCATATGTAGAGACTAACCAGCAATTTAAACTGGCCTTTAATTACTTGTCTATTGTGCTCTGTTGATCCTAGATCTATCTTTTCTGCAATGATTACAATTTAATAGACAGAGGGGGAGGAATACCAATGGTTATCTCTAGTCTTGCCTTAAATTCAGCTCACTGCTTGATTACAATAAAACCATATGAACAGAAGTAGGCCAATCAGCCCTTCAAGCCATTTAACTAGATCATAGTTGATCTGATGATCCTCACATTCACTTTCCGGCTCCTTCCCTGTAACCCATGATTCCCCTAATGATCAAGAATTTATCTAGCTCAGCCTTAAATATATACAACTCTGTCTCCACAAAGACTTAAACCTCAGAGAGGAAATTGCTCCACATTTCAATCTTAAATTGACACCCCTTAGTGGATATCAGCCTTTGGTCTAATGAAAAATACAGGAGGATTAAATTTAGGCCTTTAGTCCCACTTTGCATTCAACAAAATCCCAGCTGATCAACTTCAATCTGTTTTCCTGCATTACCCCTGTATTCAATGTTTATAATATTAAAAATCTGTTCACCTCAGACTGAAATATACTCAATGACTGAGCTATCACAGCTGCCCGGGTAAAGAATTCCAAAGATTCACCACTCTCTTAGTAAAGAGGATTCTTGTCATCTCAATCCTAAGCAGCCTGCCTCTTATTGTAAGACACTGTTGCTTGATTCTAGACACCTCAACCTGGAGAAGATGTCCTTCCTGCATCTATTTTGCTAATCTCTGCAACAATATGCAAAAACATAGAAAATAGCAACAGCAATAGGCCATTTGGCCCTTTTAGCCTGACCACCATTCAATATGATCATGGCTGATCATCCAACTCGGTATCCTGTTCCTGCTTTCTCACATATTTTGATCTCTTTAATCCCAAGAATGATATCGAACCATCTTGAAAACACAATACCTTGGTATCAACCATTTTCTGTGGGGGAGAATTCCATGGGCTTAGCTATTCAGCTCAGTTCTAAAAACCTTTCCCATATCCTTAGATTCTGATAATTGGTTCTGAACTTATGGTCATTGGGAAGTTCCTTCCTGCCTGCACCCTGACGAGTCCTGTTTAGAATTTTATAGATTTATCTCTAAATTCTACCCATATTCTTCTAAACACCACTGAATATAATCCTAATCAATCCAGTCTCTCTTCCTACATCAGTCCTGCCATCCCAGGAATCAGTCTGGTAAATCTTTGCTGCATGCTCTCCACAGCCAGAACATTCTTCCTCAGATAAGGAGATCAAAGCTGCATAGTTGTGATCTTGATAAAGCCTTGCATAATTGCAGCAAGATAGCCCTACTGTATACTCAAATCCTCTCACTATGAAGGCTAACATGTAATTTGCCACCTTCACTGCCTGCTGCATCCACATGCCTACCTTCAAGGTACTGCATTTTGGGAAAGCAAATCTTACTGTTAAGTATATAAGTCCTGCTAAGGTCCTAGGGAGTGTTGCTGAATAAAGAGACCTTGGAGTGCAGGTTCATAGCTCCTTGAAAGTAGAGTCGCAGGTAGATAGGGTAGTGAAGGCGACGTTTGGTATGCCTTCCTTTATTGGTCAGAGTACTGAGTACAGGATTCAGGGAGCCATGTTGCAGCTATACAGGACATTGGTTAGGCCACTGTTGGAATACTGCATGCAATTCTGCTCTCCTTCCTATTAGAAAGATGTTGTGAAACTTGAAAGGGTTCAGAAGAGATTTACAAGGATGTTGCCAGGGTTGGAGGATTTGAGCTACAGGGAGAGGTTGAATAGGCTGAGGCTGTTTTCCCTGGAGCGTCGGAGACTGAGGGGTGACCTCATAATGACTTATAAAATCATGAGGGGCATGGATGGGATAAATAGACATAGTCTTTTCCCTGGGGTGGGGGAATCTAGAACTAGACGGCATAGGTTTAGGATGAGAGGCAAAAGATATAAAAGAGACCTAAGGGGCAACATTTTCACGCAGAGGGTGGGACGTGTATGGAATGAGCTGCCAGAGGAAGTGGTGGAGGCTAGTACAATTGCACGTTTAAAAGGCATTTGGATGGGTATATGAATAGGAAGGGGTTTGGAGGGATATGTGCCGGGTGCTGGCAAGTGGGACCAGATTGGGTTGGGATATCTGGTCAGCATGGACGGGTTGGATTGGAGAGTCTGTTTCCGTGCTGTACATCTCTATTACTGTATGACTGATGTACAAGACAACCCAGGACTTGTTGTACTTCCCTCTTTTCCAATCTAGCACCATTCAGAAATAATGTCTCTTCCTGTTTTTGCTGAAGTGGATAACCTCACATTTATCCACATTTTACTTCATCTACCATGCATTTCCCTACTCACTCAACTTGTCCAAATCACAGTGAAACATCTCTTCATCGTCCTCAGGAGTACACCTTCCCAACTCAGCTATTCGTCATCTGCATACTTGGAGAAATTCCATCATCTAAGTTAACATATATTGTGAATAGCTGGGGTCAAAAGGAGGAGGCATATGTTAGGTATAGACAGCTGGGATCGAGTGAATTCCTTTAGGTGTATAATGGCAGTTGGAGTATGCTCAAGAGGACAAAAGGGGGACATCAGATAGCTTTCACAAATAGGGTTAAGGAGAATTCAAAGAGATTCTAGAAATATATTAAGGATGAAAGAGTAACTAGGAGAGAAAAGGCCATCTATGAGTGGAACCACAGGAGAGGCTGATATACTGAACAAGTATTTCGTGTCAGTATTTACTGTGGAGGAGGATATGGAAGTTAGAGAACTTGGAGGAATAAATAGTGATATTTTGAACATTGTCCATATTTCTGACGTAGTGGTGCTGAATGTCTTAAATGCCTGAAGATGGATACATCTCTAGGACCTAATCAGGCCTAACTCAGATCTGCGAGAGAAGCTAGGGAAGTGCTTGCTGGGCCTCTTGCTATCAATAGTCATGGTTGAGGTATTGGAAGATTGTTGGTTGGCTAACATGGTGTCATTATTTAAGAAAGGTGGTATGGAAAGGCCAGGGACCTCTGGACTGGCAAGCATGAGGTCAGTGGTGGGTACATTCTTGAAGGGAATTCGGAGGACCAGGATTTATATGTATTTGGGAAGGCAAAGACTGATTAGGGATAGTCAACATGGCTTTCTGCATTGGAAATTTTGTCTCATTAATTTGATTGAGTTTTTGAAGTAAAAGAAATGATTGATGAAAACAGAGTGGTGGACGTTGTCTATATGTACTTCAGTTAAGCGTTCAACAATGCTTCACATGATAAGACTGCTAACAAGGCTAAATCACATGGACTCCAGGGAGAGGTAGCCACATGGATACAAACTTGGCTTGAAGGTAGGAGACAAAGGGTGGTGTTGGAAGGTTGCTCTTTGGATTGGAAGCCTGTGAGCAGCGCTGTGCCACAAGGATCGGTGCTGGGTTCACTACTTTTTATCATTTATGCAAATGATTTGGATGTGAATATAGGATGAATGGTTAGTAAGTTTACAGATGACACATTGATGGTGTAGTGGACAGTGAAGGAAGTTATCTCAGAATACCTTTAGCAGATTGGCAGAAGAACCACAGATGGAGTTTAAATTAGATAAATGCGAGATGTTGCATTTTGATAAGGCAAATCATGGTAGGACTTATACACTTAATGTTAAGGTCCTAAGAAGTGTTACCGAACAAAGAAACCTTTGGATGCAGGTTCACTGTTCATTGAAGGTTGAATCGCAGGCAGACAGATTGGTGAAGACAGTGTGTTGTATGCTTGCCTTTATTGATCAGAGCATTGAATGTAGGAGTTGGGATGTCATGTTGTGGCTGTACAGGACATTGGTTAGGCCACTTTTGGAATACTGCATTCAATTTTGGTCTCCGCTATAGGAAAGACGTTAAACTTGAAACAGTTCAAAAAAGATTTGCAAGAATATTGCCAGTGTTGGAGGTTTTGAGCTCAAGTGAGAGAGGCTGAATAGACTGGGGCTGTTTTCCCTGGAGTGTCGGAGGCTGAGGGGTGACCTTATAAGGGTTTATAAAATCATGAGGGGTTGGATAGGGTGAATAGCCACTATTTATTGCTCATCCCTAAACGCATCTTGACGGCCACATGTTGTAGGTAGACCCACAATGCAGTGAGGAAGGAATTCTAGGATTTGGATCCAGCTTGGCTAGGGGAGTGGTAAGTTCTGACATACAAGTCTTCAGTACAATTGCTAGAATGTTATCAGGGACCACAGTTTTGGCACTATTCTGGAACTCCAACTGTTTCTTGATATCACATGGAGCCAATCAAATTGGCTAAAGACTGTTATCAGAAATGCTGGGGACCACTGGATGATGCCAAGATGGATCATTCACTTCTGGCTGAAGATTGCTGTGAATGCTTCAGCCGCACCTTTTGCACTGATGTGTTGGGCTCTTCCTTCATTAGGGATGGGGATATTTGTGAAGCTTCCGCCTTCAGTGAATTGTTTAATTGTGCACCACCATTCATGACTGGATGTGGCAGGACTACAGAGCTTAGATCTGATTTGTTGGTTGTGGGATCGCTTAGCTGTATCATTTGCTGGATGTAAGTTTGCTCGCTGAGCTGGAAAGTTTGTTTTCAGACATTTTGTCGCCAATCGGAAATGACTGCCAGACCTCTTGGCGTCATGGTAACCCACCAATACACTAAAACAGCAGCTAATGAACTTAAAAGGCCCTAAACAGACAACCAAAGCTAATGTCATTTACAAAATACTTTGCAAGAACTGTAACAAATGCTACATTGGACAAACAGGCAGAAAACTAGCCACCAGAATACATTAACATCAGCTAGCCACAAAAAGACATGATGCTCTCTCGCTCGTATCCTTACATACAGATGAGGAAGGACACCATTTTAACTGGGACAACACATCCATCCTAGGACAAGCCAAACAGAGATGTGCACGAGAATTCCTGGAAACATGGCATTCCATCCAGAACTCTATCAACAAACACATGGATCCCATTTACCACGTCACCCCATGAAATGATGTCATCAAACCAAGAAAGCCTAAACACAAATAAAAAGTGGGCCATACCACCAGCGCTTCACCGGAGGCTCACTGATGATGTTACCTAGTATGGTGACGAAATCTCTGAAAACAAACCTTCCAGCTCAGCGAGCAAACTTATATCCAGAACCTCAACCTGAGCTACAAATCTTCTCAAAACTCTCTCACTTGCTGCTTATACCGCTTGGCACACAACTAGTCCCGTTGGGAGCTTCACCAAGCTGACACCTCATCTTCAGCTATGCCTGGTGCTGCTCCTAGCATGCCCTCCTGCACTCTCCACTGAACCAGGGTTGATCCTCTGGCTTGATGGAAATGATAGAGTGAGGGATATGTAGGCCACTTGGTTGCATATCGTGCTGCAGTACAATTCTGTAACTGTTAATGACCCACAGGGATGCCCAGCCTTGAGTTGCTGGATCTGTTTGAGGTTTGTCCGATTTAGTACAGTGATAGTGTCACATATGATAGAAGGTATTCTCAAAGTGAAGGTGGGATTTTATCACCACAAGGATTGTGCGGTCATCGCTCTTAATATTCCAATATTGACATTGAGAGATGCACCTACAGCTGACAGATTGGTAAGGATGAGGTCAAGTATATTTTTCCATCATCTTCTTGGTTCCCTGACCACCTGCCACAGGCCCAGTCTAGCAACTATGTCCTTTAGGACGCAGCCAGCTCAATCAGTAGTCCTGCTGCCGAGCCACTCTTGATGGTGGTTATTGAAATCCCCCACCCAGAGGACATTTTGCGCCCATTCCACCCTCAGTGCTTCCTCCAAATGTTGGTAAACATGGAGGAGTACTGATTCATTAGCCAAGGGAGGATGGTACATAGCAACCAGTAAGAGGTTTCCTTGTCCATGTTTCAGCTGAAGCCAAGAGACTTCATGGTGTCCAGAGTCAATGTTGAAGACACCCAGTGCAACTGCCTCCCAACTGTATCCCATTGTGCTGCCACCTCTGTTGGGTCTGTCCTGCCGGCAGCCCAGGACATACCCAGGGATAGGACATTGCCTGTGAGTGTGACCATGTCAGGCTGCTGCTTGACTAGTCTGTGAGACAGCTCCCAATTTTGGCAGTAGCCCATAAATATTAGCAAGGATGATTTTGCAGGGTTGATAGTGCTGTTTCAGCTGTTGTGTTTTTCTGGTCCTTAGTTCAATGCCAGGTGGTCCATTCAGTTTCATTTCTTTGTAGCAATTGGTACAACAGAATGGTTTGCTCGGCCACTTAAATTTCACCTACATTGCTTTGGGTCTGGAATTGCATGTAGGCCAGACCAGGTGAGGATGACAGATTTCCTTCGCTAGAGTACATCAGTGATCCTGACAAGAGATCTCAGCTGATCAGTGGTTAATTATTTATCTGGTAATTCGCACCTCATTTGGTAATACAAATACAAGATGACCTAAACCAATGGGGATCAATGAGCAAAATGCTGTGAATATTACTTTCTCACCATGAAACCTATTGTCAAAACAAATTGGCCACGGTTTGCCCAAGAACAGTACTGCACAACGTCGAGGACTCCAGTGAAAATTAGGCAATATTAGACAATAATTCATGTTTTTACATGCAGCTCAAATTAACTAATAAAGACAGAATGACATCCATTAAGTTGCTTTCTAACATCTTATACCCAGTCTGCATAGACAGCAACAGCTTAAAATAATTTAATCTAGATTCAACAACGCCATCGGAAATACATGATCTCTACTTCAAAAATTAAGTTCTCCCTTTTAACATCGCTCTGGATTGCTTGGTATTGGTTCCATGAAAGGAGAATTTGGTGTTGACTTCTTAGAAAGACAATTTGTAACTGACTATGTTGAAGCAAATTACACAGATACTAGAATCTATACCGAAAACAACAAGTCTTAGAGGTCACAGTAGGGAAGAATGTAACCATGGAGAGAGAGCAAGCTAACGTTGAGTCTCGAAGGTTCTTCATTAGATGAAGACTCATGTAGACTTGAAACATTAGCTTGCTCTCTTTCCATGGATGCTGTCTGACTCATTGGTTTAAATCATTTTGCATTTGTTGTTTTAAGTACTGACTGCGTAGATACTGTTCGGCACCAGTCATCCTGCTGTCTATTTGTAAATTCAGAGCATGTCAGATGACTTGGCACGTATGGAACAACACAGTGCTTTCAGAACAGGAAGCAGCCACTCTGACTCCCTCAAGACTGTTCTGTCAATCCATCTGCATCCCAATAGCCTTCCCCAACAGAAATCACTAGTGAACACAACTGCTTTAAGGAACATATTGCAGATTTCCAATATCCTCAATGTGAAGAAATGCTTCTTTGCTTCACTCTTGAACAGCTCAACTCTAATTTGACATTGCTTCATTCTATATTTCTCCATTGGATCTAGCTTCTCTTCATGACTCTATTAAATCTGATACTAGTCTTAAAACACCTAAAGAAAAATCTCAGCCATCTAAACTCAAGGAAACACAATCAATTTTCATATGCTTTGTAACCATACCAATTCAGTGTCAGAGTCTATTAACTCAAAATTGCTCAATATAAATGACTTGGCAATCAAGTTATTTTTTAAACCACTTAATTACCACTTTGCTATCTGTGTTGCTTAACACTAATTATAGATAACAGATGTTTAGTGCAACTACTGGCTTGCCTGAAGCAGACTGTAAATTGGTGCTAGCCTGAGGGAACACTGACGTGTGCGCAAAATTTGGAAGCATGGGACCTGACCTTAATGATGTGCACAGACAGCACAATAAGGATGAAAGCCCTGTGATGTTGAAAGGAGTTGATGATTTAATGTGGTAGAACAGAACCTAAATGGAAAAAACTAAATTGAAACAAAATAAACAGCTCAAGACATGGAGCATCTATCCAACGGTTCCCTATTTTCTCATATTTTTTTCATTTCAAACGGGGCAAAATAATGGCAACACTTGCATTCAGACAAGCAAAACTGTTTCATACTAAAAGCCAGCATCCCTGATGCAAAACAAAATGGCATGTATTTAAACAATTATCTGTGATGTGCAGTAGAAACTGCAACATTGTTAGACAGATAGCAGGTAAATGTTTAATACAGACATTATTTTCTTGAATTCAATTATGCTAACAGACAGAATATTTTTGCTAACATTCAAAGAACTAGCTGCATCAGATCAGTGGTGTTGAATGTCAGTGATTCATCAAACTTACACCTATGCATGTTAGAAACTAACAAAGTGGGACCAGACAAAATCATTGGCCGATCAGTGGAGAAACAAGCAATTTAAAAGGTGAGTCAGACCCTTCAATCTAACTCGCCCATGCTGACCACACTTGCCAAACTAAACTAGTCCCATTTGCCTGCACTTGGCCCATACCCTCTAAATGTTTCCTTTTCACGTATCCAACCAAATGTCTTTTAAATGTTGTACCTGCATATACTATTTCCGCTAGCAATTCATTCCACATATGAACCACTCTGTGTGAAAACGTTGTCCCTCAGGGCCCTTTTCTATCTTTTCTCCTCTCCCCTTAAAAAATGCTCTCTAGTTTTGAACTCTCCCAACCTAGGGAAAAGACCTTTGCTATTCACCTTATCTATGCCCCTCATGATTTTATAAGCCTCTATAAGGTCATCCCTCGACCTCCTACTCGCCACTGGAAATAAAGACCCAACCAATCGAGCCTCTTATAACCGAAAACCTCCAGTCTCAGCAACATTCTAGTAAATCTTTTCTAAACCGTTTCCAATTCAAGAACATCCTTCTTACAGCAGAGTGACCAGAACTGTACACAGTACTCAAAGTGGCATCACCAATATCCTGTACAACCTCAACATGGTGTCCCAACTCCGAGACTCAATGGTCTCAGCAATGAAGGGAATCGTGCTAAACGCCCTAACCATCCTGTCTACCTGTGATGCAACTTTCAAAGGACAATGTACCTGAACCCCTAGGTCGCTCTGTTCAATACATGTCCAGAGCCCTATCATTAACTGGCCTTGTTTTATCAAAATGCAATACCTCACATTTATCCAAATTAAACTCCATCTGCCACTCCTCAGCCCACAGGCCCAATTGATCAAGATCCCTTTATAATCTTAGATAACCTTCTACACTGTTCATTATACACCAATATTGGTGTCATCCACAAACTTACTAATCATGCCACTTAAATTCTTATCCAAATTGTTTACATATATGACAAACAAAAGTGTATCCAGTACCGACCCTTGCGAAGCACTGCTGGTCACAGGCCTCTAGTCTGAAAAACAACCCTCTACCACCATCACCCTGTCTCCAACCATCAAACTAATTTTGCATCCAATTGGCAAGCTCTCCCTGAATCCCATGTGATCTAACTTTACTAATTAGTCTACCATGCAGAACCTTGTCAAAGGCTTAACTACAGTCCACGAAGACAACATTTACCACTCTGCCCTCAATCTTTTTGGTTATGTCCTCAAAACACGTACTAGAGTTTGTGAGACAATTTCCTATGCACAAAGCCATGCTGGCTATCCCTAATCAATCCTTGCCTCTCTAAATGCACGTTAATCCTCTCTCTCAGAATCCCCTCCAATAACTTACCCGCTGCTGATGTCAAACTCACAGGGCTATATTTCCCAGGTTACTCCTTACAGTCTTTTCTTAAATAAAGGCACAACATTAGCCATCCTCCAATTCTGTGGCACCTCACCCATGACTGTAGATGATACAAACATTTCTGCAAGAAACCCTGTAATTTCTTCCCTAACTTCCCACACATCAGGTCCTAGAGATTTGTCCACCTGTGTGTTTTTAACACCTGCAGCACTTCCTCTTGTGTAATGTGGACTGTTTTGAAGACATCAATATTTCCCAGGGTTCCCCTGCCTCCATTTCTTTATCCAGTGTAAAGACTAACATGAAATATTCATTTGGTATTTCTCACATCTTCTGTGGTTCCACACATAAACAACCTCATTGATCTATTTGCTTCCCAGTTGCTCTTTTGCTCTTAATGTACTTGTAGAATCTCTTTGGATTATCCTTAACCTTAACTGCCAAGGCTATCTCATATCTCCGTTTTGAACTTCCGATTTCCCTCTTAAGAATGCCCCCACACCCCTTATGCTCTTCAAGAGATTCACCTGATCTCAGTTGCCTACACCCAATGTATGATTCCTCCTTATGCCTGACCATACCCTCAATATCATTGTTCCCTACTCTTACCAGCCTTACCCTTCACTCTAACAGGAACACAATGCTTCTGAACTCTCATTATCTCAGTTGAAAGCCTCCCAGGTGCCACTTATCCCTTTACCTGCAAACTGTTTACTCGGGTCAATTCTTGAAAGTTCCTGTCTCATTCTCCAATTAAGAACTTTACATTTTATACAAGGCCTATCCTTTACTGCAACTATTTTAAAACTAATAGAATGATATCACTGGTCCCAAACACCCCAAACAGAGGCTCAGCTCATCTCAAATCTAAAATAAACCAAAGTGAACAGGGAGTGAATGAAACAGCCTTTACAGACATTTGAACAGAATATATACCCCACCCTAGTAACTCATGCCTATTTAGATTAGTTTAGATTCCCTACAGTGTGGAAACAGGCCCTTCGGCCCAACCAGTCCACACCGACCCACCCAGACCCATTCCCCTCTGACTAATGCACCTAACATTGTGGGCAATTTAGCACGCAAATATGAATGAATGAATTTGCTTTATTGTCACATGCACTCAATGTCTACATTGAAAAGATTATACCTTACCACTTACGGCACCATCATGGGTACAAAGTTATCTAGGTACAGTTATGACTTTCCCAGAAAGTCCTTAAAAATCCATAATACCTGTGATTTACAACTGCAACAACTCAGTCACGAACTGCGTGAGAATCATGATTTTTGATCAAATACCAGCAGCTTGGTTAGGCCACTGTTGGAATATCGCTTGCAATTCTGGTCTCCTTTCCTATTGGAAGGATATTGTGAAACTTGGTTCGAAAAGACTCACAAAGACATTGCCAGGATTGGAGGATTTGAGCTTTAGGGAGAGGTTGAATAGGCTGGGGCTGTTCTCCCTAGAGTGCGGGAGGCTGAGGGACGACCTTTTTTTTTTAAGATTACGTACAGTGTGGAAACAGGCCCTTCGGCCCAACAAGTCCACACCGCCCCGCCGAAGCGTAATCCACCCATACCCCTACATTTACCCCTTACCTAACACTATGGGCAATTTAGCATGGCCAATTCACCTGACCTGCACATCTTTGGACTGTGGGAGGAAACCGGAGCACCCGGAGGAAACCCACGCAGACACGGGGAGAACGTGCAAACTCCACACAGTCTACCTGAGGCGGGAACCTTATAGAGGTTTATAACATCATGAGGGGCATAGATAGAATAAATAGGCAAGGTCTTTTCCCTGGGATGGGGGAGTCCAGAACTAGAGGGCATAAGTGTAGGGTGAGGGGGAAAGATATAAAAAAGACCTAAGGGACAAAGGTTTCACACAGAGTGGGGTACATGTATGGAATGAGCTGCCAGAGGAATTGGTGGAGGCTGCAACATTTACAAGTCATTTGGATGGGTATGAAAATAGGAAGGCTTTGGAGGGATATGGGTCAGGTGCTGGCAGGTGGGACTAGATTGGGTTGGGGTATCTGGTGATGATGGATGAGTTGGACCGAAAGGTCTGTTTCCGTGCTGTATATCTCTGTGACTCTAAGTGCACTTTGACTTATCTAAATTTTGAAACATTGCCTTTACTGATAAAAGGCAATGAGATATGCAGATGAAGAAATAACATGAATAACGTTCTTAAAATGATTATTCTAGAAACACATTTTACTATTGGAGTGTAAAATATACATTTTCAGAGAATTATTTGATTGGATGGTGAGGAAGATGGTTCAGAACATGGGCAAAACATTCCAAATTGCAAGAGTAAAAGGAGCTGAGGGAACAAAACAAATTGTAAAAGGGAAGGAGCTATCTGCTTGCTCTCAGCAAAACGTGTGGATATTATGTTGAGGTTGTACAAGACATTGGATGAGGCTTGTTCTGGAATACTGTATCTAGTCCTGGTCGCCCAGTTATAGGAGGGATATTATCAAGCTGGAGAGGGTTCAGAAAAGATTTACCAGGGTGTCGCCAGGGATGGAAGGTTTGAGTTATACAGAAAGACTGGGACTTCAACACTTAAAAAACATTTGGATGGATACATGAATAGGAAAGGTTTGGAGGAATATGGGCCAGGAGCAGGCAGGAAGACTAGTTTAGTTTGGGATTACGTTCGGCATGGACTGGTTGGACCAATGGGAGCGTTTCCGTACTGTATGACTCTGTGACTCTAACTGGAATCTTTTGGTAGTAGCCAGCACTGAAGCTATGCTAAGCCAAGCAATATGGTAGCCCTTTATGTAGGAGGACAAATCAGCATGAAGTAAGGGCAAATAGTTAGACCAAGATTGCTCTAAAGGGCTCCAATTCTGAAAGGACAGATAGAACATCACGAGGAAATGAGCACGATGCAAGTCTTACGGTAAACTTGCAGTTGGAGTCAGTAGTTAGGTAGGCAAATGCAATGTTGGCATTTATTTTGAGAGAACTTTAATATGGGGATGTGCTTCTGGGCAGACTATATTTGGAGTTCTGTGTGCAGTTTTGGACCCAATATCTCAGGAAGGATGAAACAGCCTTGGACGTGTTCAGAGGAGGTCGATGAGAATGGTCCCAGGAATGAAAAGCTTAACATGAGTAATGTTTGAGGACTCTGGGACAATACTCAATGGTATTTACTCAAGGTAATTATGAGGGCATGAGAGAGGAACTGACGAAAATAGACTGGAAGCAGAGCCTAGCAGGGAAGACAGTAGAGCAAAAATGGCAGGAGTTTGTGGGTAAAATTGAGGACACTGTACAGAGGTTCATCCCCAAGAAGAGAAAGATTATCCGGGGAGGGATTAGACAGCCATGACTGACAAAGGAAGTCAGGAAATCTATTAAAGAAAAAGAGAGAGCCTATAAAGTGGCCAAGAGCACTGGGAAATCAGAAGATTGGGAAGGCTACAAAAACAAACAGAGGATAACAAAGAGAGAAATAAGGAAGGAGAGGATCAAATATGAAGGTAGGCTAGCCAGTAATATTAGAAATGATAGTAAAAGTTTCTTTCAATATATAAAATACAAACGACAGGCAAGAGTAGACATTGGGCCACTTCAAACTGATGCTGGAAGCCTAGTGATGGGAGATAAGGAAATAGCAGGAGAACTTAATAAGTACTTTGCGTCAGTCTTAACAGTGGAAGACATGAGTAATATCCCAACAATTAAAGGGAGTCAGGGGGCTGAGTTGAGTATGGTTGCCATTACAAAAGAGAAAGTGCTAGAAAAGCTAAAAGGTCTTAAAATTGATAAATCTCCTGGCCCTGATGGGTTACATCCTAGAGTTCTGAGGGAGGTGGCTGAGGAAATAGCGGAGGCGTTAGTTGAGATCTTTCAAAAGTCACTGGAGTCAGGGAAAGTCCTGGATGATTGGAAGATCGCTGTTGTAACCCCCTTGTTCAAGAAAGGATCAAGGCAAAAGATGGAAAATTATAGGCCAATTAGCCTAACCTCGGTTGTTGGTAAAATTCTAGAGTTGAAACTTTATTGCTGGAACAGCACAGCAGGTCAGGCAGCATCCAGGGAACAGGAGATTCGACGTTTCGGGCACAGGCCCTTCTTCAGGCATTCCTGAAGAAGGGCCTGTGCCCGAAACGTCGAATCTCCTGTTCCCTGGATGCTGCCTGACCTGCTGTGCTGTTCCAGCAATAAAGTTTCAACTTTGATCTCCAGCATCTGCAGACCTCACTTTCTCCCCGGTAAAATTCTAGAATCCATCATTAAAGATGAGGTTTTTAAATTCTTGGAAGAGCAGGGTCTGATCAGAACAAGTCAACATGGATTTAGTAAGGGGAGGTCGTGCCTGACAAACCTGTTAGAATTCTTTGAAGAGGTGACAAGTAGGTTAGACCGGGGAAACCCAGTGGATGAGGTCTACCTAGACTTCCAAAAGGCTTTTGATAAGGTGCCACACGGGAGGCTGCCGAGCAAGGTGAGGGCCCATTGTATTCGAGGTGAGCTACTGGAATGGATTGAGGATTGGCTGTCTGACAGAAGGCAGAGAGTTGGAATAAAAGGTTCTTTTTCGGAATGGCAGCCGGTGACAAGCGGTGTCCCGCAGGGTTCAGTGTTGAGGCTGCAGCTGTTCACATTATATATTAATGATCTGGATGAAGGGACTGGGGGCATTCTCGCGAAGTTTGCTGATGATACAAAGTTAGGTGGACAGGCAGGTAATACTGAGGAAGTGGGGAGGCTGCAGAAGGATCTAGACAGTTTGGAGGAGTGGTCCAGGAAATGGTTGATGGAATTCAATGTGACCAAATGCGAGGTCTTGCACTTTGGGAAAAAGAATAGAAGCATGGATTACTTTCTAAACAGTGAGAAAATTCGTAAAGCCAAAGTACAGAGGGATCTGGGAGTGCTAGTCAAGGATTCTCTAAAGGTAAACATGCAGGTTGAGTCTGTGATTAAGAAAGCGAATGCAATGTTGTCAATTATCTCAAGAGGGTTGGAATATAAAAGCACTGTTGTGCTACTGAGACTTTATAAAGCTCTGGTTAGGCCCCATTTGGAGTACTGTGTCCAGTTTTGGTCCCCACACCTCAGGAGGGACATACTGGCACTGGAGCGTGTCCAGCGGAGATTCACACGGATGATCCCTGGAATGGTAGGTCTAACATATGAGGAACGGCTGAGTATCCTGGGATTGTATTCATTGGAGTTTAGAAGATTAAGGGGAGATCTAATAGAAACTTACAAGATAATACATGGTTTGGAGAGGGTGGGCGCTGGGAAATTGTTTGTGTTAGATGAGGAGACTAGGACCCGTGGACACAGCCTTAGAATTAGAGGGGGTAAATTCATAACAGAAATGCGGAGACATTTCTTCAGCCAGAGAGTGGTGGGCCTGTGGAATTCATTGCCGCAGAGTGCAGTGGAGGCTGGGACGCTAAATGTCTTCAAGGCAGAAATTGATAAATTCTTGATGTCACAAGGAATTAAGGGCTACGGGGAGAATGCGGGTAAGTGGAGTTGAAATGCCCATCAGCCATGATTGAATGGCGGAGTGGACTCGATGGGCCGAATGGCCTTACTTCCGCTCCTTTGGTCTTATGGAGTTTAGAAGGTTGGAGATGGGGAGAGGGGCTAATTGAAAACTTACAGAATACTGAATGGCCCGGACAGAGTGGATTTTGGGAAGATATTCCCATTGGTAGGAAAGACTAGGACCTGAGGGCACAGCCTTAGAAGAAAGGTAAGACCATTTAGAATGGAGATAAGGAAAAACTTCTTCAGTCAGAGTCTATGGCATTCACTGCCACAGAAGGCTGTGAAGGCCAGGTCATTCAGAATATTTAAGATAGAGATAGATAGGTTCTTGATGCAGCTGTACAAAACGCTGGTGCGGCCGCACTTTGTATTGTGTACAGTTCTGGTCACTGCATTATAGGAAGGATGTGGAAGCTTTGGAAAGGGTTCAGAGGAGATTTACTAGGATGTTGCCTGGTATGGACGGAAGGTCTTACGAGGAAAGGCTGAAGGACTAGAGGCATTTTTCATTGGAGAGAAGAAGGTTGAGAGGTGACTTAATTGAGACATAGAGGATTAATAGGGTGGACAGTGAGAGTCTTTTTCCTCAGATGGTGATGGCTAGCACGAGGGGGCATAACTTTAAATTGAGGGGTGATAGATATAGGACAGATGTCAGAGGTAGTTTCTTTACTCAGTAGTAGGAATGTTCCCTGCCTGCAACACCAGTAGACTCCCAAACTTTAAGGGTATTTAAGTGGTCATTGGATAGGCATATGGACGATAATGGAATAGTGTAGGTTAGATGGGCTTCAGATTGGTTCCACAGGTCGGCGCAACATTGAGGGCCGAAGGGTCTGGACGGCACTGTAATGTTCTATGTTGATTGTCAAGGGTATCAAGGGTTACGGGGAGAGTGGAGTTGAGAAACTTATCAGCCATGATTGAATGGTGGAGCAGAGTCGATTAGCTGAGTGGCCTAACTTATGCTTCTATGTCACGGAGGTAACAACACTACCACTATGCCACAACTGTCCTCTCAGATTCGGTGTTACGAAATTGGAAAATTATCAGAAGCAGCAGCAATGAATAGTGCGGCAGCATAAGATTTTTCATGACATTATTACTCCATCTACATTCCAATCTGTCTGTTCATTTTCTTATTCACAAGCAGACTTTGGAAAAGCACTAAGTGAGACTCTTTCTATAGACTAAATTTCTGTCCATAGGACTATACAGCAGCATCATATGCATTTTTAATTCCTCATAGATTCGTCAATCCAGTCCTTCATTTCATTTCTGAACTTTCTGCCTACAATTGATGTTGTTTCTTTTCCCTCTCACTACCTCAACCTTGATAATTCCAATCCAAATTCTTGTCATTGCATGTTGAGATAATTAGAGATTCTGAAAGCTTGTGGCAAGCATCGATTCCTCCTCCCTTACATTTCTGAAATGCCCTTTGGCCCACAGTTTCTCACCTCAGACACCAGCTTTAGCTACAAATGTTCATTTCTATACCAACTAAAACTCAACATTAGTTCTAAGTTGATGAGTCCCTTCACACAGTGAACCAGAAACCTTATGGTTTTAGAATCACTGAGAACACCACTGAGAAAGCTGGAACTCCTCAGTAGGATTCTAAAAAAAGATCATTTATCAGAAACATTAATTCTGTTTCTCACTCCACAGCTGCTGTCTAAACTGCTGAGTATTTTCAGCAATTCATAGTTTTTTTTCCCCTAAATCAACATACATATTTTGGATAGTTTTGAGGCACTTAGAAATAATGCTTTTTAAACTAATGCTAAACTTGTATTTGTGAATCAGACAAAGGAGAAAGTGAGGTCCTGAAGAAGGGCCTGTGCCCGAAACGTCGAATCTCCTGTTCCCTGGATGCTGCCTGACCTGCTGTGCTGTTCCAGCAATAAAGTTTCAACTTTGAATCAGACAAAGACCTGAATTGAGTCTGATGTAAAGGAAGACTCGCAGACCTGTTCTCCATTGTATCATGGCAATATACACCCTGGAAGTCAAACTACATTTATATAGTTAATGCAAACTAGCAGCTCAGCACTGACAGTAAACTGAAAGTGAGGAGGCTATCACTTGGCTTTGATGATTTGCATTTACTGAACAAGAATATAAAACAATGAGAATAAACTTGCAATGTAGGAAGACCGTAGACAAAGCCAATATTGGAATGAAAATGCAATGTGAAGTTCGAGCGGCCAGGGATGAATTTTTATGATACAACCGAGCAAGATTTGATCAGGATTGAGTCTGTACTATACACCACTTGATGCGAATACTCAGTTCACTGTTTGTGGATTTAGGAGACAATACTATTGTCTAGGAGGAACATTTCTCAGGAGGACTGGTTTAGCGCAGCTATATTAAAAAGAGAGCACAGCTTACAGGCATATGACAAAATGCCCAAAGCCCCTAGCTTACGTTCTTTACCAGGTATATTCTGTTGCCATGATCTTTTTCTCAATCAAACAATTGAATATTATTACATGGTTTGTGCCATTACCTGCTTATTGTGGACTTTGGATAGGTGCACAGTAACACAATGGAAAATGAAAAGCATTATAACTGAATTAAAGTAAATAACCGTAAAAATTAAAATCCAGGTTAGAACTGCGACATGACTAAAGGAAAACATAGAAAGAGTGGGCCATTCAGCAAATCAAGCCCGTTCTATCACTCATTGTGGTCATGGCTGATCCTGTAAATACCACACCCCTGCTCTCTTTCCATATTTCGTGGCAACTTTAACTTCTAGATTAAAAATCACACAACACCAGGTTATAGTCCAACAAGTTTAATTGGAAGTACACTAGCTTTCGAAGCGACGCTCCTTCATCAGGTGATTGTGGAGGGCTCGATCGTAACACAGAATTTATAGCAAAAATTTGCAGTGTGATGTAACTGAAATTATACATTGAAGAATTGATTGTCTGTAGTTACATCACACTGCAAATTTTTGCTATAAATTCTGTGTTACGATCGAGCCCTCCACAATCTTTGTGCGAACTCCACAAATTCGCCCGTTCTCCCTGCGTTTGCGTGGGTTTCGTCCCGGTGCTCTGATTTCCTTCCACAGTCCAAATTTGTGCAGGTTACATGGATTGATCATGCTAAATTGCCCTGGGATGTACAGGCTTGGTGGGTTAGCAATGGGAAATGCAGGATTACAGGGATTGATGAGGGTCAGTGCAGACTCAATGGGCCAAATGGTCTCTTCTGCACTGTAGGGTTGAGTCAGAGAAATACACAGCATGAAAACTGACACTTTGGTCTAACTTGTCCATGCTGACCAGATATCCTAAATTAATCTAGCCCCATTAAGTGTTTAAGTCCTGCCCTGATTTGCCTTTCCAAAATTCAGCACCTCACCACACAGCCCATTGGCCCATCTGATCAAGATCCTGTTGTACTCTGAGGTACCCTGAGGACCCAGCACTGATCCTTGTGGCACACCACTGGTCACAGGTCTCCAGTGTGAAAAACAACCTTCCACCACCACCCTGTCTTCTACCTTTGAGCCAATTCTGAATCCAAATGGCTAGTTCTCCCTGTATTCCACGTGATTTAACCTTGCTAGCCAATCTCCCATGGGGAACCTTGTCAAATACCTTACTGAAGTCCATATAGATCTTCCCTCATCCATTGAGCTTTTTGAAGAAATAACGAAGACAATCAAGACAGTGAGACATGATTTCCCATGCACAACGCCATGTTGATTATTCCTAATCAGATTTGCCTTTCCAAATACATGTAAATCCTGTTCCCCAGGACCCCCTCCACCACTGATGTCAGGCTCACCGGTCTATAGTTCCCTGGCTTTTTCTTAACACCTTTCTTAAACAGTGGCACCACATTAGTCAACTTCCAGTCTTCCGACACCTCACGTGTGACTATCGATAATCCAACTATCTCAGCAAAGGGCCCAGCAATCACTTCCCTAGCTTCCACAGATCCATGGGATTTATCCACTTTTATGCATTTTAAGATATCCAGCACCTCCTCATTTGTAATATGGACATTTTTGAAGATGTCACCATCTATTTACTCACATTCTATACCTTCCATGTCCTCTCCACAGGTTGGACAAACTTGAATTGTTTTCATTACAGCAGAGGCTAAGTAGTATAAAATTATGGAGGCATGGATTGCGTAGATAGTCTGTGTCTTTTCCAGGATTGAAATGTCAAATACTAGCAGGTATAGGTTTAAGGTGAGGGGGAATATTGAAAGGAGATGTGCATGACAAATTTTTATTTTACATAGAGGGACGTTTGTGTCTGGAACACACTGTATACTCCTATGCTGCAATATTTTAAATGTTTGTTGAATTATTAATTTTTCTTGTAGTATTGATCTCTTAAGTTTCAGCCAATGCAGTCAGTGCTTTTTCCTTTCATTTTTTCTCAACAGGAAACACGCAAGATCCTAAATCCCCAATGAACATAACGCTGACATATTCACAGCTGTTTTTCACTCTTATACAGAAGATTGGTTAATACAGGCAGGAAGGGACAAGCATTATTATAAAACAAACTGTGGTACTGAGATATATATTTCAATCACTTGTAAAACCTGATCGATAGAACCAGAATCACTACCTCAAACTCTGCAAAGCTTTCCATACATCAGACTATGATGTGAACTCACACAACCTGCAAAAAGTATAGAGGAAATCCCCTTGAGTAAGACAGGTGTTGAATCTTTCAGACAATACTTTGCTGACACGGATGTTGAACTAACAGTTCAAAAGATCTTACACAGAATACTAAACATTCAGAAACTAAGAGACACCAAGTTGATTAAAATTAGAATAATCCAATCACTGCAGTTTGCAAGGAAGAATGCAACATTTGAATAAAGTAGAACAGTATGCTTGCGTGCCCATAACACTCAGGCAGTTTCTGGCAAGGCCAAACACAGCTTTAGAAAGATGAAGCCTGGTTAATGTTCCAAGATTCAGCACAAGATCTCCAACCACATCATAAGCCTGTTCTCCTCCTCAACATCATCCCCCAACAGAAATTCTAGCACAGACTTTACATTCTGATTTACATTTTTACTTCCTGCACTTTTCTTTTAAAAACAAAACTTCATTCATTGCTAGTTCAAGAGTATTTGTGGTAAATGCTAATCATTCATAGCTATCTACAGGGTCTTAGTCATTAAGTGATACAGCACAGGAGGGGACCATTTCCCAGATATACTGGTGCCAGATCTTTGAATGATCTATCCAATTAATCGCACTCATTTACTCCTTCCATGTAAATATCCCACTTTCAGAACACTGCCCTTTTGAAATTTATTAATGAATCTTCCCAGCTATCACACTCCAGTTAAGCTTAACGTTAAAAAAAATCTGAATTCTCCTTGGGTTATTTTTGACAACTGCCCTCATTTCCTCCCAACAGTAACTGTTGATCTATCAACTAAAATTCCTCATGATGTTAAAATATTTCTATGAAATTTTAAACTCTCCCCCTGTACCACACAGAACTTGCAAAAGGGTCATACACATAGCATGGGGATGGGGTCAAAAATCCAGGGTAATAGTAGTCTTCTAGAAAAGGGAGCATTCTCACAAATATCACCCAGGGGGACTGGGGGGGGGCGGGGGGGGGGGGGAGAGGAGGGGGGGAGGGGGGGAGAGGAGGGGGGGAGAGGAGGGGGGGAGGGGGGGAGGGGAGGGGGGGAGAGGAGGGGGGGAGAGGAGGGGGGGAGGGGGGGTGAGAAAGGGGGGGGGAGAAGGGGGGGAGAAGGGGGGGAGAAGGGGAGGGGGGGAGAAGGGGAGGGGGGGGAGAAGGGGAGGGGGGGGAGAAGGGGAGAAGGGGAGGGGGGGGAGGGAGGGGAGGGAGGGGAGGGGGGGGCGGGGAGTCAATCATCACAGCACCCCCCCGCCCCCGGGAACACACACACAGACTCACCAGGGGCGGGGCAGCGCAGCCCCATGACACCCTCCAACCCACCCACGGGGCAGGGGGCTCCGCCAGGATGCCCACCCGGGAAAAGGCTCTTACCGCGCTGGGCCCGAAGCCCCTTCAGAGAGATCCCGCCATCCGCCATCTTCCCGGCTGCAGGAGAGACGCATGCGCACTGACACCGAGAGGGAGGGGCGGGGCAAAGGGAGAGAGAGAGGGAGGGAGAGGGAGAAATAAATGGAGAGAGTGAGGGAGGGAGAGGGAGAAATAAATGGAGAGAGTGAGGGAGGGAGAGGGAGAAATAAATGGAGAGAGTGTGGGAGGGAGAGGGAGAAATAAATGGTGAGAGTGTGGGAGGGAGAAATAAATGGAGAGAGTGAGGGAGGGAGAGGGAGAAATAAATGGAGAGAGAGAGGGAGGGAGAGGGAGAAATAAATGGAGAGAGTGAGGGAGGGAGAGGGAGAAATAAATGGAGAGAGTGTGGGAGGGAGAGGGAGAAATAAATGGAGAGAGTGTGGGAGGGAGAGGGAGAAATAAATGGTGAGAGTGTGGGAGGGAGAAATAAATGGAGAGAGTGTGGGAGGGGGAGGGAGAGGGAGAAATAAATGGAGAGAGTGTGGGAGGGAGAAATAAATGGAGAGAGTGAGGGAGGGAGAGGGAGAAATAAATGGAGAGAGTGTGGGAGGGAGAAATAAATGGAGAGAGTGTGGGAGGGAGAGGGAGAAATAAATGGAGAGAGTGTGGGAGGGAGAAATAAATGGAGAGAGTGTGGGAGGGAGAGGGAGAAATAAATGGAGAGAGTGTGGGAGGGAGAAATAAATGGAGAGAGTGTGGGAGGGAGAGGGAGAAATAAATGGAGAGAGTGAGGGAGGGAGAGGGAGAAATAAATGGAGAGAGTGTGGGAGGGAGAGGGAGAAATAAATGGAGAGAGTGAGGGAGGGAGAGGGAGAAATAAATGGAAAGAGTGAGGGAGGGAGAGGGAGAAATAAATGGAAAGAGTGAGGGAGGGAGAGGGAGAAATAAATGGAGAGAGTGAGGGAGGGAGAGGGAGAAATAAATGGAGAGAGTGAGGGAGGGAGAGGGAGAAATAAATGGAGAGAGTGAGGGAGGGAGAGGGAGAAATAAATGGAGAGAGTGTGGGAGGGAGAAATAAATGGAGAGAGTGAGGGAGAGGGAGAAATAAATGGAGAGAGTGAGGAAGGGAGAGGGAGAAATAAATGGAGAGAGAGTGGGAGGGAGAGGGAGAAATAAATGGAGAGAGTGAGGGAGAGGGAGAAATAAATGGAGAGAGTGAGGAAGGGAGAGGGAGAAATAAATGGAGAGAGAATGGGAGGGAGAGGGAGAAATAAATGGAGAGAGTGAGGGAGGGAGAGGGAGAGGGAGAAATAAATGGAGAGAGTCAGGGAGGGAGAAATAAATGGAGAGAGTCAGGGAGGGAGAAATAAATGGAGAGAGTGAGGAAGGGAGAGGGAGAAATAAATGGAGAGAGTGAGGGAGGGAGAGGGAGAAATAAATGGAGAGAGTGAGGGAGGGAGAGGGTGAAATAAATGGAGAGAGTGTGGGAGGGAGAGGGAGAAATAAATGGAGAGAGTGAGGGAGGGAGAGGGAGAAATAAATGGAGAGAGTGAGGGAGGGAGAGGGAGAAATAAATGGAGAGAGTGTGGGAGGGAGAGGGAGAAATAAATGGAGAGAGTGAGGGAGGGAGAGGGAGAAATAAATGGAGAGAGTGAGGGAGGGAGAGGGAGAAATAAATGGAGAGAGAGTGGGAGGGAGAGGGAGAAATAAATGGAGAGAGTGAGGGAGGGAGAGGGAGAAATAAATGGAGAGAGTCAGGGAGGGAGAAATAAATGGAGAGAGTGAGGGAGAGGGAGAAATAAATGGAGAGAGTGAGGAAGGGAGAGGGAGAAATAAATGGAGAGAGAGTGGGAGGGAGAGGGAGAAATAAATGGAGAGAGTGAGGGAGGGAGAGGGAGAAATAAATGGAGAGAGTCAGGGAGGGAGAAATAAATGGAGAGAGTGAGGGAGGGAGAGGGAGAGGGAGAAATAAATGGAGAGAGTGAGGAAGGGAGAGGGAGAAATAAATGGAGAGAGTGAGGGAGGGAGAGGGAGAAATAAATGGAGAGAGTGAGGGAGGGAGAGGGTGAAATAAATGGAGAGAGGGTGGGAGGGAGAGGGAGAAATAAATGGAGAGAGTGAGGGAGGGAGAGGGAGAAATAAATGGAGAGAGTGAGGGAGGGAGAGGGAGAAATAAATGGAGAGAGTGTGGGAGGGAGTGGGAGAAATAAATGGAGAGAGTGAGGGAGGGAGAGGGAGAAATAAATGGAGAGAGTGAGGGAGGGAGAGGGAGAAATAAATGGAGAGAGTGTGGGAGGGAGATGGAGAAATAAATGGAGAGAGTGTGGGAGGGAGAGGGAGAAATAAATGGAGAGAGTGAGGGAGGGAGAGGGAGAAATAAATGGAGAGAGTGAGGGAGGGAGAGGGAGAAATAAATGGAGAGATTGTGGGAGGGAGAGGGAGAAATAAATGGAGAGAGTGAGGGAGGGAGAGGGAGAAATAAATGGAGAGAGTGTGGGAGGGAGATGGAGAAATAAATGGAGAGAGTGTGGGAGGGAGAGGGAGAAATAAATGGAGAGAGTGAGGGAGGGAGAGGGAGAAATAAATGGAGAGAGTGAGGGAGGGAGTGGGAGAAATAAATGGAGAGAGTGAGGGAGGGAGTGGGAGAAATAAATGGAGAGAGTGAGGGAGGGAGAGGGAGAAATAAATGGAGAGAGTGAGGGAGGGAGAGGGAGAAATAAATGGAGAGAGTGTGGGAGGGAGAGGGAGAAATAAATGGAGAGAGTGAGAGAGGGAGTGGGAGTAATAAATGGAGAGAGTGAGAGAAGGAGAGGGAGAAATAAATGGAGAGAGTGTGGGAGGGAGAGGGAGAAATAAATGGAGAGAGTGAGGGAGGGAGAGGGAGAAATAAATGAAGAGAGTGTGGGAGGGAGAAATAAATGGAGAGAGTGAGGGAGGGAGAGGGAGAAATAAATGGAGAGAGTGAGGGAGGGAGAGGGAGAAATAAATGGAGAGAGTGTGGGAGGGAGAAATAAATGGAGAGAGTGAGGGAGGGAGAGGGAGAAATAAATGGAGAGAGTGAGAGAGGGAGTGGGAGTAATAAATGGAGAGAGTGAGAGAAGGAGAGGGAGAAATAAATGGAGAGAGTGTGGGAGGGAGAGGGAGAAATAAATGGAGAGAGTGAGGGAGGGAGAGGGAGAAATAAATGGAGAGAGTGAGGGAGGGAGAGGGAGAAATAAATGGAGAGAGTGAGGGAGGGAGTGGTACAAATAAATGGAGAGAGTGAGGGAGGGAGAGGGAGAAATAAATGGAGAGAGTGAGGGAGGGAGAGGGAGAAATAAATGGAGAGAGTGAGGGAGGGAGAGGGAGAAATAAATTGAGAGAGTGTGGGAGGGAGAAATAAATGGAGAGAGTGAGGGAGGGAGAGGGAGAAATAAATGGAGAGAGTGAGGGAGGGAGAGGGAGAAATAAATGGAGAGAGTGTGGGAGGGAGAGGGAGAAATAAATGGAGAGAGTGAGGGAGGGGTGGGGGGAAATAAATGGAGAGAGTGAGTGAGGGAGAGGGAGAAATAAATGGAGAGAGTGAGGGAGGGAGAGGGAGAAATAAATGGAGAGAGTGAGGGAGGGAGAGGGAGAAATAAATGGAGAGAGTGAGGGAGGGAGAGGGAGAAATAAATGGAGAGAGTGAGGGAGGGAGAGGGAGAAATAAATGGAGAGAGTGAGGGAGGAGAGGGAGAAATAAATGGAGAGAGTGAGGGAGGGAGAGGGAGAAATAAATGGAGAGAGTGAGGGAGGGAGTGGGAGAAATAAATGGAGAGAGTGAGGGAGGGAGAGGGAGAAATAAATGGAGAGAGTGAGGGAGGGAGAGGGATAAATAAATGGAGAGAGTGAGGGAGGGAGAGGGAGAAATAAATGGAGAGAGTGAGGGAGGGAGAGGGAGAAATAAATGGAGAGAGTGTGGGAGGAGAGAGGAGAAATAAATGGAGAGAGTGAGGGAGGGAGAGAGAGAAATAAATGGAGAGAGTGAGGGAGGGAGAGGGAGAAATAAATGGAGAGAGTGAGGGAGGGAGAGGGAGAAATAAATGGAGAGAGTGAGAGAGGGAGTGGGAGTAATAAATGGAGAGAGTGAGAGAAGGAGAGGGAGAAATAAATGGAGAGAGTGAGGGAGGGAGAGGGAGAAATAAATGGAGAGAGAGGGAGGGAGAGGGAGAAATAAATGGAGAGAGTGAGGGAGGGAGAGGGAGAAATAAATGGAGAGAGTGAGGGAGGGGGAGGGAGAAATAAATGGAGAGAGTGCGGGAGGGAGAAATAAATGGAGAGAGTGAGGGAGGGAGAGGGAGAAATAAATGGAGAAGTGTGGGAGGGAGAGGGAGAAATAAATGGAGAGAGTGAGGGAGGGAGAGGGAGAAATAAATGGAGAGAGTGAGGGAGGGAGAGGGAGAAATAAATGGAGAGAGTGTGGGAGGGAGAGGGAGAAATAAATGGAGAGAGTGAGGGAGGGAGAGGGAGAAATAAATGGAGAGAGTGTGGGAGGGAGAGGGAGAAATAAATGGAGAGAGTGAGGGAGGGAGATGGAGAGAGTGTGGGAGGGAGAGGGAGAAATAAATGGAGAGAGTGAGGGAGGGAGAGGGAGAAATAAATGGAGAGAGTGAGGGAGGGAGAGGGAGAAATAAATGGAGAGAGTGAGGGAGGGAGAGGGAGAAATAAATGGAGAGAGTGTGGGAGGGAGAAATAAATGGAGAGAGTGAGGGAGGGAGAGGGAGAAATAAATGGAGAGAGTGAGGGAGGGAGAGGGAGAAATAAATGGAGAGAGTGAGGGAGGGAGAGGGAGAAATAAATGGAGAGAGTGTGGGAGGGAGAGGGAGAAATAAATGGAGAGAGTGAGGGAGGGAGAGGGAGAAATAAATGGAGAGAGTGAGGGAGGGAGAGGGAGAAATAATTGGAGAGAGTGAGGGAGGGAGAATAGAATGGAGAGAGTGAGGGAGGGAGAGGAGAATAATGGAGAGATTGAGGGAAGGGAGAAATAAATGGAGAGAGTGAGGGAGGGAGAGAGAGAAATAAATGGAGAGAGTGAGGGAGGGAGAGGGAGAAATAAATGGAGAAGAAATAAATGGAGAGAGTGGGGAGGGAGAAATAAATGGAGAGAGTGAGGGAGGGAGAGGGAGAAATAAATGGAGAGAGTGAGGGAGGGAGAGGGAGAAATAAATGGAGAGAGTGTGGGAGGGAGAGGGAGAAATAAATGGAGAGAGTGAGGAGGGGAGAAATAATGGAAGAGTGAGGGAGGGAGAGAGGGAGAAATAAATGGAGAGAGTGTGGGAGGGAGAGGGAGAAATAAATGGAGAGAGTGAGGGAGGGAGAGGGAGAAATAAATGGAGAGAGTGAGGGAGGGAGAGGGAGAAATAAATGGAGAGAGTGAGGAGGGAGAGAGAGGAGAAATAAATGGAGAGAGTGAGGGAGGAGAGGGAGAAATAAATGGAGAGAGTGGGGAGGGAGAGGGAGAAATATGGGAGGAGGAAGAAATAAATGGAGAGAGTGAGGGAGGAGAGAGGAGAAATAAATGGAGAGAGGAGGGAGGAGAGGGAGAGAGTGTGGGAGGGAGAGGGAGAAATAAATGGAGAGAGTGAGGGAGGGAGAGGGAAGAAATAAATGGAGAGAGTGAGGGAGGGAGAGGGAGAAATAAATGGAGAGAGTGAGGGAGGGAGAGGGAGAAATAAATGGAGAGAGTGAGGGAGGGAGAGGGAGAAAAAATGGAGAGAGTGAGGAAGGAGAATATGGAGAGAGTGAGGGAGGGAGAGGGAGAAATAAATGGAGAGAGTGAGAGAGGGAGTGGAGTAATAAATGGAGAGAGTGAGAGAGAGGAGAGGGAGAAATAAATGGAGAGAGTGAGGAGGA